>NC_134488.1:77635184-77935184 GCF_040206685.1 Ascaphus truei | reverse complement strand
AGGACGAGGAGAGTGACTCCTACCTGGGGCTGATGCGTGGAGGAAGGCGCATCGGCTTGGAGGAGGAGGTTTTTGCTTGGCGCCGCTTGCAAGCCCTGTTCCTGTCCTCCTATTGTAGCCGCTTGTGTGGCTGGGGGGGGGAAGAGAAGCTCTCCCAACCCACGCTTAGCCGTGCGGTTGGGCTAATGGCAAGGGAATGTCTTTGTGTACATGAGTTTCATGTGGTTCCGCCTCCTGACGATGATCAGGGGGTGGGGGGGTGTCGAGGGGGCTGGGGGCAAGGCTGTTACAGCTGGGGGGGGCAGTTGGTTGTTTGGCTGGAATGGTGGGCTTTTGCCCCCCCTCCCTCCCCATCCTCCCTCCTCCTCGGGGAGATATTGGCCCTCTTCCTTCCCCCCCTTTTTTCTTTTCCACTCTTCTACTCAGTGGGAGGTGGTCAGGTGGGGCTGTCCATTAAAAAAAAAAAAAAATAATTAAATAAATAAATAAATAAATAAAAAAGGTTTTTAAAAAAAAACAAAAAAAAAACGCCTTTTGAGGTTGGTCTTGGTTTTGGTTATTGGAAGCCAATCCTAAGGTTTTTCGTGTCGTGGGTGACATCATACTTTAAAAAAAAAAAAAAAAATTACAGCAATGGTTGGTTGGATGTTAGGGCGCTAAGGGATGGAGGTGGGGGGCGTTAAGGTGCTAAGGATACAAGCATTAATGTGGATTTTTTTGTGTTATTACAGCTTAAGAGCGGTTTTAAGTCTAATTCAAGTGAACTGGTTTTCGTGGAAAGATCAGCCAGGCAAGAGTTCAAGAGTAGTTTGCTGGCAGGATTTAGGTGGTGAAATTAAACCAGTGTTTGACGAGCCATTGGCTAAATTACAGCGCTAGTAGCGATGTCCTTTCAGGTCAGCACCATGCAGCTTTTGGCGGAGGGGGCCGACATGCTCGCCATTGCCGGTTACTGGTGAAAGGAAAGCTGGCAAAGGATGGTTGGAAAAAAAAAAAAAAAGAGTTTATTCAGGAATAAAGGTTAGCCTAATTGGGGGTTTAATATTTGCTTCCTCATTCACATGTAAATCTGGAATGGCCGGGACGCGGTCGACCTCGCTTCGTGGCGCTGGTACATCGTCCACGGCTCGCAAGCGGTCCGGGCCTCGGGTTGAGCTTGCTGTCAGAGGCTTGGAGGACAAGGGTCTTGGGGCAGGTCCCGACAGGCGGTTCAAAACACTGCCGGGGACTGGGGCATCAAAGGGTAAGCGAAAAAGAGTTGCTTGTTTGGGAAATAAGGGGAAATAAGGGCATTGTTAGCTCCCCTGGGCCACAGGTGTTGGAGTTGGGGTTAGCGGGCGATGCCGAGGCAAGAATGATTAGTGCGGTGGTTAAGGGCGTTCAGTTAGCTTTATTGCCGATAACAACGTTATTATCCACTAAGCAAGCAGTGGGGGCATGCAAGTCAAGCGAACGGCAGGGGAGGTCAGATTCAGTACTTGACGGGGGGAGCAACCATTGAACAGTGGGAGGAGAGGTGGCTCAGGTGTCTTTGGGTGTGGAGAGTACAGTAGGTTGTACCCTTAGCACAGTGCCGAAAGTTATTCAAGATGAGTTAGCATCGGCCACAGCATTGCCAGTGCAGGTGGCGGGAATAGGAGCTGATTCAACAGCAGTAGTTAGTTTGTTAGGTGAGCATCCGGTGGTGAATTCAGGTGCTGGGCAGGGGACAGGGCTCGGAAGGCCATTGGCAGGTTCAAAAAGGCTCTGCCGGATGTGGCCTCTGGGGACTCATGTACGACCATATCACGTTCCTTAGGCGTGCATTTGTCAAAGGAAGTAAAGGAAAAGATTTGGGCGGGCGATTACGTTGAGATTTTGTCATTGCTTCCGGGGTACAATGAAGCGGTAGCTAAATCCGAAAAGAAGGGGGAGGCTAAAAAGGAGGATGTGGAAAAGCGTCTTTTTCCTCGCATGTTCAGTAATTGGTCGCAGGCATTTGGGATTTTGGCAGGCGTTGCGGGTGAAAAGGATCCGCAATTATCCTCGGCGCTTTTTAAGTATCAGGATACGATTTGAAAAGCGTTTCAGAAACACGGGGGTATGGGATGGTGGGCCTATGATGTGGAGTTTAGGCAGAGTATGGAAGCTAATAAGGGTGTAGTTACATGGAATTGTAAGGATGTGGATTTGTACTTGGAGCATATTTCAGGGGGAGGGGGGTCGTCCTTTCGCGGGTCAAATAGCCTCAAAGGGGTCTGGCGGGAGCATTTTCAGGTGCGCACATCAGGGAGAGGGCGTGCAGGTGGGAAGCAGTCGGGGGTATGTTGGGGTTACAACGAGTCAAGATGCAGATTTGAGAATTGTAGATTCCAGCATACTTGCGCTGGGTGTGGGATTCAGCATCCCAAATCAAAGTGCTTTAAGAAAGATAGTAAGGGTTTCAAGGGAGCAGGACAGCAGGCTGTTCAGGAAGGCGGGAACGCCAGTTTTAGTAGAGGCAATGGCGCCTTGGCTGGAAAAATACCCCAATAGACGGGCAGCTAGCTTATTACGAGAGGGGTTTAGGGAAGGATTCAGGATCCCCTTTGAGTATCAGGAGGGATCGGGGGGCGAGAGGAATTTGAAATCGGTCAGGTTGAATGGGGATGTGGCAAAAGAAAAAATTGATAAAGAGATTGAGTTGGGCAGAATGGCGGGTCCTTTCCTTTCCCTGCCCCTAAAAAATCTTAGGGTGTCACCGTTGGGGGTGGTTCCGAAAAAGGAGGCAGGGGCTTTCAGGTTAATTCAACATCTGTCTTACCCGAAAGGGTCGTCAGTTAATGACGGGATAGATAGGGACTTATGCTCCGTAAGCTACGCCACTTTTGATCAGGCGGCGGCTTTGGTGGGAAGGATGGGGCAGGGGGCATTGATGGCGAAGGCTGATGTTAAGTCAGCTTTCAGACTCTTGCCGGTACATCCAGATTGTTTTCATTTATTGGGCTGTATGTTGGAAGGGCGTTTTTTTGTTGACCTTTGTTTACCTATGGGTTGTGCATTGTCTTGTTTTTATTTTGAAACATTCAGCACATTTTTGGAGTGGGTGGTCCGCAAAAGGGTGCAGGCAGCAGGGATCATACATTATTTGGATGATTTCCTTTTCGTTGGTCCGCAGGGGTCTGATTTGTGCGCAAGGTGGCTTTTTCAATTTTCAGCCATGGCGCGCGAATTTGGGGTTCCTTTGGCGAATGAAAAAACAGTGGCACCCACAACCACTCTCAGTTTTCTGGGCATAGTAATTGATTCAGTGAACAGGGAATATACTGTAGGTTACCTCCTGAGAAGTTAGTTGTTTTGGAGAGTATGATAAAGGATTTCATGCTTCTTAGGAAGGCCTCATTAAGACAGTTTCAGGTTTTGATGTGCCATTATGCCTTTGGGAAGGGTGTTTTCCAGGCGCTTGTCAGCAGCTACAGTGGGGGTAAGGCGTCCCAACCACTTCATTCGGGTCACAACAGATATTCGGAATGATTTGGCGGTGTGGCTAAAATTCTTACAGAGTTACAATGGGAGGACGTTGTGGAGGGGGCGTCCAGCGCGGAATGCTGAGCTGCAGCTATTTACGGATGCGGCTGGGTCAGTAGGGTTTGGTGCATATTTTAATGGAGCTTGGTGTGCGGAGGAATGGCTAGAGGATTGGCGAGGGGCTCAGCTTATCAGGAATCTGACATTTTTGAAACTTTTCCCTTTACTAGTGGCTGTACATCTTTGGGGGGACAAATTTGCTAACAGGGAGGTGACGTTTTGGTCCGACAACTTGGGTGTGGTGGAGGCTGTGAATAATTTTGGTTCACGGTCCCCACCAGTGTTGGTTCTGTTGAGGCATTTTGTGTTACGGTGTTTACAGCTTAATATAGGTTTCAAGGCTAGGCACGTTCCTGGGGTGGAGAACAACATTGCTGATGCATTATCACGTTTGCAGATGGAGCTGTTTCGGAGGTTGGCACCGGGGGCGGAGACCCAGGGCGAACGGTGCCCAGCAGTCTTGTGGGATCTGGTGATGGAGGTGTGATTGATTTAATCAAGGCTTCACTCGCCCCGAGTACGTGGGCTGCTTGGCGAGAATTTCGGGAGGCGGAAAGGATGGCGGGAGGAAAGATCTCGGAGGTAGACATTTTGCTGGGTCACATGATGAGTTTGAGGGACAAGGGTTTAGCTGGTGGATCCATAGGGAGAAAGATGGTGGGTATATCGTTCTTCCTTAGGCTGAATGGTAGGGTTGATGTGTCCAAGTGATTTGTGGTAAGGAAGGTGCTAGCAGGTATGGTTAAAGGGATAACTAGCAGGGATGGCAGAAGACCAGTGACGCCGGTAATTTTGTAAGGTTTGTTGCGGGCCACAGACGTGGTATGCTCTTCCAGTTTTGAGGCAGTACTTTTTAAGGCCACATTCATCATAGCATTTTTTGCAGCTCTGCGAGCAGGTGAATTGGTTTGTGTATCCAAGAAAGAAGGGGGTGGCTTGCAGCGGGCTGACGTAAGTTTAGGAGAAGGTTTGGTGAGGTTGCTGGTACGGAGGTCTAAAACGGATCAGAAAGGAAAGGGAGCGTGGATCTTGTTGAAGGGTTTACCTGGAAGTGTGGTGTGCCCAGTAAAAGTGTTGGAAGATTATTTGGCCATTAGGCTAGAACAAGGGGGTACACTGTTAGTGCACAAGAATGGGGGGGCATTGTCAAGGTTCCAATATATGCGGGTCTTTCGGATGTGTCTCAAGCAGCAAGGGTTAGAAGGGGGGCAGTATGGAACGCATTCTTTTCGCATTGGGGCAGCGATGGAAGCAGCACGCGTAGGGCTCGCGGTAGCAAAGATACGGAGGATTGGGCGCTGGAAGTCAGACAGTTACCGGACATACATCAGGCCGGATTTGGTAGGGGAGAATGTTGCGCTAGAGTAAACACTCTGCCGTTGTTTTTCTTTTTTCCCACCATGTCTTTGCCTCCTCAGATTTCGTGGTAATTTGGATCGTGGGAGATTCAATGGTACACTGGGCGGGGAAGAGGGCAAATACGCGCCCCTACGGAAAGAATTTAGGTTGAGTATGGAGCAGGTGGAGGTAACGGGGTGGGGGATGAGAGGGATGCGGTGGGGACGGCTTTTTCCGCTGCTAATTTCTAGGGCCAGGGGTAGGAGGGCACCGGACATCATAATTATTCATGTTGGGGGTAATGATGTGGCAAAATTGCGGTCGATTGATTTATTCCAGCAGATTAAGCAAGATTTGGCGCGCATGTTAACGTTTTGGCCAGGGGTGCAATTAGTTTGGTCCGAGATAATATGCAGGTTGGTTTGGAAAGGGCGCGTATCCCGTGGAGAGTTAACAAGACGAGGAAGAGGTTAAACAGGAAGGTGGGGAATTTCTTGGTTCAATGTGGGGGTTGGGTCATTCGTCACCCGCAGTTTAGTTTTAAATTGGGTGGATGGTTTAGTGAAGATGGGGTACAGTTGTCGGATGTGGGGGTGGACATGTTTAATAATGAGTTACAGGAAGGTTTGGAAGAGGTCATAAGGGGTATGGCGGTACGGGTCTGATTTAAGGGGGTTAAACAGGCCCGTTGGTGGCGGCAGTTGGGGGGGGGGGGTAGGTGCTTGTCCCCCAGAAGTGGCTCGGGGCTGGTTATCGGGGGGTTTGAAGCGAGGGGGCAGGTCACCGGGACATACTTCCGGGTGCCCCCTTTGCGTTGCACAGCTCTGAGCATTCTGGCGCGGACAGGTGGTACGCTATCCCCATTTGTGTTAATAAATAAGCCGCGGCCTTTTACCTCCATATATGTGTCCTCTTGTTATTTGTATGTCTTTATGTAGAGGGTTCTTAGGAGAGGGGGGGGGGGGAGCTTGCGCCTCCTTGGTCATAGAGCTGGCCTAGCCCGCATGGGTGGCTACAGCTATTGACCGGGGGGTGCGGCCCCCCCCCGCAGCTAGGCTGTTGGTCGCGTGTGCGATCGGAGAAGGCAGTTGGGACGGTTAGTTTTTTAAATAGAGCCAAGGAGCAAGCAACTGTCACTTGTTCCTTGGCGTTCAACTGTTTCCCACCCACCCATCCCTTTTGACTTAAGTTTAAAAAAAAAATAAATAAATAAATTTCCGTGTTAACATTTCTTTATTTTGCAGATAAATAAGAGTAGATATTCGAGACAAGGAAGAAAAGATTATGATGGAGGGGTAAGTGGACCAATTGCTTTGTCGCGGCGGCAGTTGTGGGGGGGGGTAGGTGCTTGTTCCCCAGAAGTGGCTCGTGGCTGGTTATCGGGGGGTTTGAAGCGAGGGGGCAGGTCACCGGGACGTACTTCCGGGTGCCCCCTTTGCGTTGCACAGCTCTGAGCATTCTGGCGCGGACAGGTGGTACACTATCCCCATTTGTGTTAATAAATAAGCCGTGGCCTTTTACCTCCATATATGTGTCCTCTTGTTATTTGTATGTCTGTATGTAGAGGGTTCTTATGAGAGGGGGGGGGGGGAAGCTCGCGCCTCCTTGGTCATTGAAATTCCTGCCCTCTGATTGGTTAAAATTCTGGGCATTATCCAATCAGTAATGTAGCTGCTTGCAAAGTGTTGATTTCAATGTGATTATTTCCAGCCAATCAGCTTTCAGAAAAGCTGAGACAGGGCAGAGGATTGGTCTAAAAGTAGGGACAGCTCTGAGACAGGGCAGGGGATTGGTTAAGAAGTATCAGCCACGGGTTGACTCCTCCCCCTTGCTCCGTGAACTGAGAAGATTCAGTTGAATTGGTGGGGTGGGGGAGAGAGAGAGAGTCTGCAAAGCAAGTGAGTGTCGGTCTGCAGTTTGTTTCTGGCTGTAGTTTCTCTGTGTGTTTGTGTGTGTGTGTGTGTGTGTGTCAATGTCAGCAGCAGCAGCAGCAGCAGCAGCAGCAGCAGTGTTTATGAGTGTAGCAGCAGCTGTGTGTGTGCTGTGCTGTTGTATTTGTGTGTAGCAACAGTTTGTGTGTGTAGCAGCAGTTTGTGTGTGTAGAGGTGTTGTGTTGTGTGTAGAGGTGTTGTGTGTAGAGGTTCTGTGTTGTGTGTAGAGGTGCTGTGCTGTATTGTGTGTAGAGGTGCTGTGTTGTGAGTGTAGATGTGTGTGTGTGTGTGTGTGTGTGTGTGTGTGTGTGTGTGTGTGTGTGTGTGTGTGTGTGTGTGTGTGTGTGTGTGTGTGTGTGTGTAGATCTGCTGTGTTGTGTGTAGATCTGCTGTGTTGTGTGTTGAGCTGTTGTGTGTGTTGTGTGTGTGTGTGTGTGTACACAGAGGGGGCGGCAGTGTGTGGATATAGATATCTGCAGTGTAAGACTATATAGAGATGGATTCATGTATTTACCACTTTATTTTAATAAAAAAATCTATTTAACTACACAAAAGTGTCTATTATTTCTGAAAAAATTCTACATTTAGCCTATAATAGTAATAATCCCCTCAGAACAGGGCATTACTGGCCACTAATGCCCTGGCTGGGTTAAAGTTCCTTGGCTTCGCCTCGGGCCTTCAACTCTTCCAGCCAGGGCATTATTGGCCAGTAATGCCCTGTTCTGAGGGGATTATTACTTAATTATAAAGCAATATTTTTTAATGTAATGTGGTGGGAAGTTGATTATGAACTATCCCATGCTTTCAATTATCCTGTTACCTGGAAGGAAATAGCAATGCAGTCCCCCCTTTATGGAAGAAACTGTCAAGTAAGTATACATAAAAGGCAAAATACCACAAATCCTCCTGTACTACTTTCAGGAAGAAAAACGTTTTTTTTTTTGTCGTCAATATCTGTTTACTTAAATAAGCCATATAGAATAAACCCAGCTACTTCAATTACATCTTAAAATATAATGGCTCTTTGAAGACAAGATGGGTAGGTTTTCAGCATCAAGCACCACAAAGTGAAAGATAATCAGTAACTGGTCTAATTTATCTTGGTAAAATATGCATGTGGAAAAATGTCCTTCATATCTGCACATCCCATTTTAATTTAGCCTTTTTGGAAATTATGACAGACATGTAAACGTTGTAATGAAAAACCAATGGCCCGAACCCTTTTTGGGTGGGACAACATGGCTATTCTGCCAAGTGGTCCCCCTGGACAATGTGGCTTATAATGATGATTTGAGGGGGGAGGTGTGGAGATAGTGTTTTTTGTTGTTGAAGTTGTAAGTAGTTAAAGTCTATTGTGTTTTCTATGATATCTGTTTGTTGTTTAAAAACAAGGAACGGGAAAAGAATGTTAATAATTAAAGTTAAAAATAAAATAAAAAAAATTTAATAATGAAAAGAATTACAAAAAAGTAAGAGCAGGGAGGTTGTAGGTGTTTATACTTGTGCTGGACAGTTTGGGTGTGTAATATCTATTGCAGCTTGGTGAGAAGTGTTCAATAGGGAAGGGATCCTGTCAGAGTTGTCCTCTTGTGTGGAGGGGGAGTAGATCTCCAATATGGTGGTAATGGGGACAGTGATGTCATATCTGACGTGGACTGCTGGCACTGAAGTAACCTTCCAGGTGTTTTAGACCAGATCGCCTGGGTGGTCATTGACATATAGGGGTTCAAGTCAGGAGTATCCTTTATGACTTATTGTTGTTTGTAAAAGAGCAGCCTGGCTTGGTTCCCAGATATTTATGTTAAGTATCAATAAAGTTGCAACCAATGTTCTCCCAAGTCCTTGTACAAGCCTTTTTTTTTATTCTGTTGGTAAATGGGAAGACACTGGAATCAAGCAAGGCCTGAGACCCTTGTGAAGGGGCATTATGGCTTGCTGCTGAGGGGAAACACTGGTCAATGTGGCTATAACCTCAATTTTAGTGCCCTTCCTTCCCTTCTTGACCTTGGAGAAATTGGTATTTACTTTATTAATACTTAGCACAATCCAAATTGGATCCCCAGCCATGTTGCTCATGTCGCTAAGAACAACGAAGCAGACGGAAAACCACAGCTCATACCCCCATTTACCAAATGCCATCCAAAACACTCATCATTCCTGGAATGTCATTCTTATACCAGTCCCCCAAGCCAGTTACGACAGCGTTCCCTCATTACCACCATTTTGGAGATCCACTCCACCTCCACACATGCAGCCAACTCCAAAAGTGTCTGTTCCCTATACAACACATTCCCGCTCAACTGCAAACAAGACTTACTACCCATTCCATCCACCCATCCATACACAATACCAAACCAAATAAGATTTCCATACCCCTAAAAGAAAAAACTATTTTAATATATCCAAACAAAAGGGGGCGGGTAGGGCATCTTCTGGCCCAGGCACAAGGACATAGTTAGGACCACCCCATGCCAGGTCCTATATACTGTACCCCCCCATCCATTATCCAAACCAACCCAAGAGGGACTCCTTGGTGAAACATCATGCCGCCCCTCTGTAGGAGGCTCAGATCTTACTTTATTGATTACTAGATCTTAAATAATGTTTTTCTTGACATATGTATATGCCATATTGAAATAGGTAAACTTTTAAGTAGAAACTAGCAAAATATGTAGAGTGTAACGAAAGTCACATAAAACGGCAGGGGAATATTTCTAATTGTATGAAGTCAAATGTGCATTTTCTGTGTCCACAGGATTCAAAAACATATTGTTATACTATTTTGTTGAGAGAGCTTGAATTCATTATATCACCTCCCTCGGTGCTCCACAGAGAAAAAGAAAATCACAAATGTTTCCAGAAAAATATACACCTTTTTTTCCATTACACGTGCAGAGTTTTTGTATCAGGAGATTGATTATTTAAAACCATTCCTCATTAAGGTTGTCAGGGCTATTTTTGTTGTGCTAAAATTTATAAAAAATACTGCACCTGGTGAACAATGTTTATCACTCTCACAAAATCTCTTTCAACTTGCCATAGATGTAGAAAATGTTTCATTTCAAATAGAAAATCATTATTAACTGTTCATATATTAGAAGCAAATATGCTAGAGGACATAAGGCTATCTCTACTACTGTCTTTATCCCTACAAAATGATGTGCAAAGACGATGTATCATTTGATAAAGTGTGTGAGGGGTGGGGGGATTTTACATATATATATTAATGGGCTGTTAAAGGGAACTATGATAACTACCTACTAATATATCCTGGGTAAATTCAAATACCCTAAAAAATAAACTTAGTCAGAGTAAAGAAGTTGTTTGTCCTGGAACCAGATTCCATATTCTCTGTCTCCCTTTGCAGCTCATGGGATTCATTTCTCCCTAATTCAGCTGCATGTTATTTTCCCTGTCCCAGCAGCTAACTGCATGTGAAAAGGCAACATTATTGTTACATGTTGTTACACAGCCTGTGTTGGTTGCCTGCATCTCCTATTCTCCTAGCTGAGAGTGGGCTATTCCTACCCCCCTGTCCTTGCTGACAGTTAGTATAGTCTCACTTCCCTTCTAGTGTGACCTACCTACACTACATCTGCAAGTCCCTTTCTTCCTGTGATTTTTCCTCAATAAAACTAAGAAAGACAAAAGGACTTGTTTGTGCTTTGGAAGAGGGAAGGCATGAGTTAAGCTTACTGGAACTATTCATACATCATTCGAGACCCTGGTTCCAGGAAAGTAAAACAAAGACCGTGTGTTGGGGAATCACACAGGAGCTGCTACTCAAAGACTTTATGCTAATACAGAATAGTCTCTGCACCCCAGGACAAGCAAGCAGCTTTACACTGCCAGACAGAGAAGCAGACTTTATACAGCAAACTGCACACAGCCTGCAGCCTTACAAACAAGCAAGCAGATTTACACTGCTCACAGAGCCTGCAACTTCACACAAAGAAGCAGCGCTGCAGTCAGACAGTGCATCTTACACAGAACTTTGATTGCCTTTTTCTGTTTGAGTTCACCCTCTGCACAGCTCCATAGCAAGGAGCTACCATCTCACCTAGCCCTGCGCACGTCCCCACGGCAAGCGCCAACAAGGGCCCACGCCACCAGACACCCGCCAGAACACGGGTCAGAGCCACCGGACACCTGTGAGTACAGCTACCCCTACGCTGAATGCTGCAGGACACCGATCGGCATCATCTGAGACAGTCGCCCAACGCTGACGCAGAGAACAGACGGCACGCCACACGCACTGGCTAAAGGCCTACACACACCTTCAGCATGGCAGAACTCAGAGCCTCACCAGACATCAAGCAGAAGAGTGACCACTCAGACACAGAGACCGCCGCGCAACTGCAAAAGCTGCAGGCAGACGCAAGGCCTAAACGGACAGTCACACTGACACAAAAGGCCCGCGAAAAATATGAGAATGACATTGAAGCGCACTGCGCTAAATTAGAATTGGCCTGGGAAACAACCACACTTGGGATACGCAATGTCACCGGCGCTGGCAACTCTGTACAACAGCTCGAGCAGGCAATAACTCAATTGAAGATAGATCACTCGTGCTACCAAGCGCTGTCACAGGCATATTTCACCTATCTAACAAGAACTAACACGGAAGATAGCCTGCGAGAACGCGACCTGCAAAAGGCGATCGACCTAGAACGTGATGGCATCGTGCAGACCGCCATCACGGACGCCCAAAGCGAGAGAAAAGAGCTCCTCCTGGTGACCGCATCACATCGCTCTAGCACATCCAGGCATTCATCAAGGTCAGCAAGATCAGTGCAATCTAACGCATCCAGCGCAAGTGCAAACGCTACCAAGGCGCGAGCCACCGTAGAGGCCTCACGTGTCAGGGCCGAATATAGTCGGAGAGAGGCAGCCGTAGGGGCAGAAAGAGCACGTATAGAAGAGGAGAAGCAGACAGCCGCCGCTGATACCGCCGCTTCTGCTGCTGCTGCTGCTGCCGCAGCCACTACGCATAAGAAAGCCGAATTTGATGCGGAACTAGAGGCACTTAATCAAGAGAAGGAAGCCGCCGCTGCCATAGGCCAAGCTGAAGTCCTAGAAGCAGCCGCGCAACAGGACGGCGGGGAGCAACCATACAGAAGGATAGCCTCAGAGGATCCAGTCCAACGCACCGAAGACTACGTAAGGAGCCTCTTCAGTGTAAACACCAGCGCACCATCTCAACACGACGGGAGCGACTTCACACACACCGAAGACTTGCTAGGTCCACGTGGAGAAGACGCTGTTCCTTTAAGGGTTCATTCTACCTGGGACAGCCACAGCCGCAACAGTGATCCACACGCCAGCGCGCACACGGATGCACTACAACAGGCTCACAATCCAGGTACACCCACACGGGAAAACACAGCCCCTCACACTGAACAGCAGTCACCACGCGTCCACGCCAAGAAAGAGGCGACCGCATGGACCCTCCCAGTAACTACCTCAGAACGTGATCAACACGCCGATGCCTCAGGCCTGACAGACATGGCCAAGTACATGATCTGGCGTGACCTGGTGCAAACAGGACTTACCAAATTTGACGACCGTCCCGAGAACTACCGTATGTGGAAGTTCGCGTTCAAGGACACAATCAAGAGCCTTGACGTCTCAGCTAGGGAAGAACTCAGACTGCTAGCCAAATGGCTGGGAAAAGAATCCATGGAACACATAAGGAGACTCTGGGCAGCAAATGCGAATCACTCCCAAGTAGGTCTTGACCTAGTATGGGAAAGGCTAGAAGAGTGTTACGGCAGCCCCGAAGCAATCGAAGATGTGCTCTTCAAAAGAGTTGACAGCTTTCCCAATATCCCAGCTAAAGACTACTCGAAGTTACTAGAACTCGGGGACCTGCTACAGGAGCTGCAGTCTGCGAGAACAGACCATTCCTTGACAGGTCTCAACGTCCTAGACTCGGCTCGCGGAGTGAGACCCATCTTGGAGAAGCTACCTTACAACCTCCAAGAAAGATGGATTTCACAAGGCTCCAAATACAAAAGGGAGAAGCAAGTCTCCTTCCCCCCATTCTCATTCTTCTTGAGCTTTATCCGCGAAGCGGCAAGGACAAGGAACGATCCCAGCTTCAACTTGGGTGCGCAAACCACACACAGTGCAAGCAGTCTGAGGAATGAGAGACCAGTGGCGAGATACGGTAACACTCAAACACCCATCTCGGTCCACAGGACGGACGTGTCCCCCACGACCCAAACTACTCCCGATCAGTCGGTCGCCAGAGACGAGGAACCAAGGGACCCAAACAGGGAATGTCCCATACACAAGAAGCCACACCCACTTAACAGGTGCTTTGGGTTCAGGATGAAGTCCCTAGAGGAACGCAAGAAGTGACTCGGAGAATTCGGAGTTTGCTTCAGGTGCTGCGGTTCCACGACTCACCTAGCCAGAGACTGTAAAGAAGACATCAAATGTGTAGTATGCAAAAGCGACAAGCACGTAACATCGCTACATCCAGAGGCGCTGACACTCCACCAACTCAACAACCCATCCTCCATAGCAGAGCATGGCGGGGAGGAAGGAGAAGGAGAGCCAACATCTGTCACTTCTCAGTGCACCGAGGTTTGCGGAAAGGGAAGTGACAAAATATCCTGCTCCAAAATATGCCTTGTCGCATTGCACCCCCAGGGACAACCTGAGAAGGCTATCAGGATGTATGCAATCCTCGACGATCAAAGTAACAGATCATTGGCGGAGACGGAATTATTCAACTTATTCAACTCACAAGACAATGGCTCACCCTACACCCTCAGGGTCAACTGAGACAACAGGGAGAAGAGCAAGCGGCTACGTCATACGTTCAGTGGAAACAGAGTGAAGATAGCTCTCCCCACACTCATCGAGTGCAACCACATGGCTGCAAACAGGGACGAGATTCCCACACCAGACGTGGCACGCCATCACCCGCCCCTCAGAGGAATAGCCAACTACGTCCTGCCGGTAGAACAAGGCGCCAAGATCTTGCTGCTGCTCGGTAGGGACATCTTGAGGGTGCACAAAGTCCGTAAACAGCGTAACGGACCCCACAACGCACCATACGCCCAAAGACTTGACCTAGGATCGGTGATAGTAGGAAACGTGTGCACCGACAAAGGGCACGGACCAGACTATGTTGACGCCCGCAGAACGGTGATAGAATGTGGACACACATCCCTCTGTGAAACATGTCTTAGCCATCTCCAAGTGACAGGAGGGCCAAGTGAAGAGAAGAGACAAGGTCATACCCCTGAGATCAACAAAAACATCCTCATATCAGGGGGATGTGACAATGGCCTAGGATGCTTAGTGGTTCAGACAACCAAAGATGATGAGTCGACTCCACTGAAGGAAGAAAGTAACCTCCCAAGGTGACCGACAAAGGGATCGTCCAAAAGACAATAAACGATCGGACGTCCTCCCGCGAGCAATGGCACGGCTAAGACGTACAGTTGTTCCTGTCCGCAGAATACCAAGTGGCAAAGCAGCCAGCTGCCACGGCTGGCATAGCCGCAAAAGATTGTGCCCTGCAGGTGAAGCCACAATGGCAAAAAGGCTGTCCTCTCACACGTCAAAAAAGAGACAGTCGCAGAGACATTTCACAAAGGGATTTACAAGGACAAAAGAGACTGTTCCTCGTCATGTCCAGGGAAAAAACAGCCTCCTGACGGCAGTTAACAAAGAGACACAAAGGCGTATCACCAAAATACGTGGAGACGTTCTCGTGCAAGAGGAATGCACCGATGACTTAGGGTGCACAGCGTTCCAGACAACAAGGGACGGTAACAAACAAGTACCGTTGATGGAAGATGGAGAATTCCGGAAGTTAATGGATAAGAAGATCTTCAAGGACAGATCGGGCAGTTGGATGACCTCGCTACCATTCCATTCATCAAGAAGACACCTCCCAAACAACAAAGAACATGCCACCTCTAGGCTCTCTTTGCTCTGCTGCGACCTACAAAGGAAACCGGAGACCGAACATAATTTTGTGGCCTTCATCCAGAAGACATTCTTTAGCGGCCACGCAAAGCCAGCACCTCCACTGAAGGAAGGTGAAGAATGCTGGTACCTCCAATCATCTGGGGTCTACCACCCTCAGGAACCCGATCAAATCCGGGTAGTGTTCAGCTCCAGCGCTCAGCACCAGGGAGTCTCCCTGAATGACGCCCTCTTCACTGGACCAGACATGACAACCAGTCTTCCAGGAGTGTTGATCCGCTTCTGCAAGGAACCATAAGCCATCTTCTTCTCCCAAATGCCAGGTGATAGAGCGACAGGCTACCACAACTGGCATACCTACAAGGGGATGCACTCTGTAGGTGAAACTACAGAGACAAAAGGACTGTTCTTCCATAAGTTTGAAAAGAAACAGGACCAGAGACTTTTGCAAAAGACATTGTGGTGCACCTAGCTAACCTGGACTGATGCATCCGCTTGGCATCCTTTGCCAAAGAACCTTGGCCAAGGGACTTTGAAACCAGTGATACCGGCCGGTGTCACATCGCTATGTGGACACGAACTTTGCATTGTTATGTTTGTTGTACTGCACATATGTTCCACATATTCCAGGAATATACAGTAGTGGTATCTCCAGATACCAGACGGGGAGTGTCCTGGAACCAGATTCCATATTCTCTGTCTCCCTTTGCAGCTCATTGGATTCATTTCTCCCTAGTTCAGCTGCCTGTTATTTTCCCTGTCCCAGCAGCTAGCTGTATGTGACAAGGCAACATTATTGTTACATGTTGTTTACACAGCCTGTGTTGGTTTCCTGCATCTCCTATTCTCCTAGCTGAGAGTTGGCTATTCCTACCCCCCTGTCCTTGCTGACAGTATAGTCTCACTTCCCTTCTAGTGTGACCCTTGCTCCTCACTTCCTTTTTACCCTGGACTCTGAGTGAGTAACTGCCTACTATTTACCCCAGCAAGGCCTTTTTGTTTTACACTGCTTTATCCTTGATACACTGCACTTCAGACAGATAAGCACTCTCTACCTACACTACATCTGCAAGTCCCTTTCTTCCTGTGATTATTCCTCAATAAAACTAAGAAAGACAAAAGGACTTGTTTTTGCTTTGGAAGAGGGAAGGCATGAGTTAAGCTTACAGGAACTATTCATACATCATTCGTGACCCTGGTTCCAGGAAATTGTTACTGGCAACAAAGGAAAAGGTTCTTTACCCTACAGGCAATGACAATGTGGATTGTACAACTTGTTGAGACTGTGATGGTAGATACAGTGGTTTTAGTTAAGCATTGAAAGGAAATGTACTAATATACAGTATATGAAAACAGTAGGGGCCTATGCTATAAGCGTTCACAAGCCACTTATCGGCCAAAATGACTACTGCTATTCAGTAAGCCTCGATAAGTGGACGATAAAGGCATAAATCGCCCAAAATTTCAGCCGTCATATAAAAAATCGACGGGTGAGCGGCAATAACCCACTTATCAACAGGTTCTGATACTCGTGCAATTCTAGTAGCCGCGATTAGGTTATCAAGGCCTGTCAAGGCTAATTGCGGCTCTAAAATGGCTAGTTTCTCCCAAAAGCCTCACACCAGGAAAAGTGGCGTGAGGCTGGTGAGAAACTGCTGAGATGCGGCGATACAGGTTACACTGAACCAAGTGTTCTTCTTGCAGATATTACAATTAGAATTGTACAAATCTGTCCATTCTCTTCTCTACAGGCTCAATTGAAATTTCCAAAATTTCACAAAACCAGCAAATATTTTGGTGCCCAAAGTTCTAGTGAAAAGATGTGTAATACGGCAGACATAATCTTAGAAGGGTTGTCCGTGTTAAAATGGATAAGAACCCTATGCAAATCTGTAACCCAGGCTGTGCTGAAAAGCTGTGTAATGCGGAAGGCATAGGTTTATACGAGTTGTCCATGTTAAAATGGATACGAAGCAAAAAGTGACACTGTGTGCTCATTTGCATGTAAATTCTCAGAATCCCTGGCTGCAGTGGAAGCACTGTATGCTAAGAGATAGTGGGGAAAGACCGGGTTGCAGACCTGTCTGAGACGTGAATGTGCTCACAAGTGCTCTTTTTATTTGTGAAACAGTGAAACAGACCAACTTGTTCAAAATGTGCTATTTTACTTTTTAAAAGGAGTGAACTAGCAGCCCATTGACATTTTTGCATTATGCAAACTTGCTGCAAACTTTTTTGATCAAAGCAAACTTTTTCGGACAACTAAAAAGGGTGAAATTTCCAAAATTCGCTTAGAACTGCAAAACTTTGCACCCCTCTAATCTTCATACCCATGATACAAAAACTTTTCATTGCTTTCAGTCAACTCTGGCAGTAAAAAGGGTAATTCAATTTAAAGGTGCAATACATGATACTCTATTCTGAAAATAGATTTTGTGGCGATTTTAGTAAATAATTTAAGCTCGGTACCAGGATTCTTAGCTTTCTTTTTTTAATGACGAAGCAGTATCGAGAAGTCTGATTTTATATTTTTTGGGGATAGAAAAAAATGGCTAGCATCTATTCAATAGGAAATACAGTTTTTTTTATTTTATCTGTACTTTAGAAGCTACTGCACATATACAAAAAGAAATCAAATTGAAACCAAGGTACTTAGAATTCGAGTGCTTTGCATGTCTTCATCTTATGTGGCAGTGGGATGCTGTATATATCATATTAAACATACTGAAGTTCAGCTCTCTTTTCCTGCATGCTGCTTGCAAATCATGTTTGGCTTTGGGTCCTGATGCCCATATCCATTCATAATGCATCAGTTCCCCATGCATTGAAGCTAATGTCAGCTGGCTGACCTCTGTCCTTTCCTATTGCAATGACCTTGTTTTTGAACCTGCACAGTATGTTTACAGATTCAGTCCTAAAATAGTAGGGCAACTTTTTTTTACAGCACATAAAATATGGCATGTATTTACTTTATCCCAGTCCAATGCCAGGGAGTATAAAATAACCATGGAATATTATCATTGCCAAGTCATGAAGGGGAGATGCCAATAGACAACCAAAAGGCTCTTCCTTGAATGCTCTTTCTATTTCAGTTGGTTTCCCTCACTGCTAGCATATTTTTTTTTTTGTAATAGAATTATTCTTATCTGCAAGTGATTTAAACTCTAAGGTTTACTGAAGATTTAAAGAGTGTGAACACAGTTGGAATGTTTTAAACTAACAGTACAAGTTGCATTTTAAGAAAATAATTAACTCCCAAGGGAGGTGTGGTTCTTGGATCAGTGACAAATTCAAGTCTGGCTTTCCCTATATGGAGTTTCCAAATAATAAAATATATTTGATTCCCTACTGGTGTCAGCTGAGAAGCTGTTAGTTGCTAGTGGACTGTCATTTTAGTGGACCCTCTAGTGTATTAAAGACACAATAAAGTGAAGGTAATCTTACGTGCAAAGCTTTGCCACAAAGAAACGTCTACATTTACTGATCTTGGGTGTTAAAAAAATATTGTAATTTTGTACCTTTTTATTTAATATACCTATGGTTCAATGTGTTTTGCATGAATGTACATTGGGGAATGCGTAATTTCTCTCATTAGGGTAAATACAAGGTGTATATTGTCTTTATTTTCAACTGCGTGTCAAGACGTTTCTAAAAATTGTGAGATATGGCATTTCATTTTCTTAATACCAAAATAAGTTGGTATGAGAATTAAATAGCCATTTTACATCGGCTTCAGCCCCCAATATATATGAATGTTAAACTGCAATAGTATATATTATGTTTTTTAGTCATTTAGCAGTAATTACCCAGATAAAATGTTTATCAATATACTTTGGTGCAAAACACATGGTTAATGGTTTAATTCCCAACTTTACGATCTGTGAGAATGATTAGATATGCAGTTATTATAAAATATAGATTGTTTTTGATACACTTCTGTTTTATATATATATATATATATATATATATATATATATATATATATATATATATATATAAAAATTCAATTAAACTTCCAAACAATTTAATTTTGTTTTCTTTCGACATAACGTTAAATAGAGTTCTTCCATTTTAGAGCAATGAAAAGCCACAGATTACCATGTGTGAATGTAAACATTTGACTTGATTTGATCTTTTCTTAATTTGACAAGTAAGAACTATGACCAGGTGACAAATCTCTCTTCCCCATCACTTCTAATTCCATATTATCTCTTTGGTGCCATCTAGTGTTTTGTCAACTTTGTGTCACTTGTTCTATCTTATTGATTTGAAGGGAAGCAATTGTTCAGTATTTAGTTTAATAGTTTGAAAAATGCTAATTTTGAGAAAAGACTATAATTTTCTTATTCACTTGGGCCTTTATCAACTGTGCCCTTTATAAGAAGTACAAAACCTGAATATTAATGCTTTATATATCCTACATAAAATAGTAGGATTGACCTTTCTCTCTGTAGTTGGTCAGCTTCTATTCGACTCTTACAATGCTGTAGTGATAAATAAATCAATAAATATATAGTGTGTTTTAAAGGTCAAGATTTAACAATACACAGATGTAATTCATTGGGAATGCAGGGCAAGATTCATATTCTGGTACTATAAAGTGAATAACAATGTAATAATCTTATAAAAGTGTAAGATGATATCCTGTTGGGATGCTTCCATTAAATATATGAGGATCTTTTTATAGGGTGCGAGTGAGAAGAATAGAACATTGTCATATATATATATATATATATATATATATATATATATATATATATATATATACACACACACACAACTATGATGTTCCCAGCTACATACAGTTTTGCAACATATTTACAGTATACAATTGTGATTGGAGTCTTGGATTTTGAGTGGTCTATCACCTACAGTTAGATCATTAGGATCAACCTGGCCAATGCTGACCAAATCTTCGCCAGAAATTAGAAGGTTCCATATCAGAAAAAAATGACAATATGCATGATTTAAAAATCACTACAAAACAATCTTTATTGGGTTTTCTTATATTTAGTTTTTCTGTCTAATGCTTGGAATTCATGGAAAATAAGACATCCTCTTTTGCAAATTGTACATTGAAGAATTATAATTACATGCAGCTCCATGATTTATCAAATACATATATTTGTGCATGTGTTCAGAAGGGGATATTCCTTTCTTGTTGGCAATCTGAAGAATATTTTATTACTTTCTGAATATTTTTTCTAGTTTTATAATACAAAACATCTGCTTACTTTAGGATTTATATGTTACACTTGTTCAGGCTTTTGCTCATTCTGGCACATTGAGCTTAATATAATATATTTTTTTTATAAGAGCATTTCTGTTTAGAAGTTATTTTCTATAAAGATTGTTTTATTGTAAACTCATACACACAATTACCTGTATCAACAATTTACATCACTCAAAACCTGTAACATGTGACATCTACATTTTGCGCGTCTCTAGTAGGATTAGCCTAGATAATGTCTTGGTGATCTCACTTGTGTCTCTTATGGTAAAGTATGTAAAATACTTCTATCTTTATTATTTAAAAAAACATTTGTACCAGATAGAAAATAGAACATTATGGACCAGCAAAATCTACTAATTGCTATGCTTCTTTAAAATCCTGAGTGTATTCACTCATTCGGTTTTATGGAACTATAAATGTAATCATTTCCTTGATATTCTAAAATATTGAAATTATTCTAAAAAGAGAAGGAGTGGAGTGGAGGAGTGGCTCAATGAGTAAAGACTGGCACTGAGTTTGAAGCAGGGGAACCTGGTTCAATTCCCAGTGTCGGCTCCTTGTGACCTTGGGCAAGTCACTTTATCTCCCTGTGCCTCAGGCACCAAAAACATAGATTGTAAGCTCCACAGGGCAGTGACCTGTGCCTGCAAAAATGTCTCTGTAATGCACTACGTAAAACTAGCAGCACTATACAAGAACATGTTATTATTATTAATAATATTAAAAACAAAGGATTTGTGTTTTACACCATGTGGATTACTGAAAAGCAGAATGCATATACATGAAATACTTCCAGACACGGAGGCAGAGGATACACACAATTATGTTGTATTCGTAAATATCAAGTTGTCTGTAGCCTCTGTATTAAAGAGGATTCTTTTTTGTTTCTTTAGTTTTAAAAAGTGCCACAGTTTCTTGCCTTTACGGATATGCAATTATCTAAGCTGCTGATTAATCACTTCTGCCGTGACCGATCAGCGGAGATCCTTCTTCCGAGGGCATACAATAAGACTACCTGTTTCAAAAGAGGAAGTGGTGTAGCTTCCTGAATAGTTGCTACAGTATACAGTAGCTGCCCAACAAAGCTTAATGCATAGAAAAGCATTAAAAAGGGCATAAATGAAAAAATGCAGTAAGCATTATCTAATACTAAACAACTGATTTATTTAAAAAAATAACACATATTGGATTTAAAATTAGAAGCTGCTTTCAATATGTTGCAATCTGTCAAAATCCATTACTGGTTTGACTATAAATAACCTGTGCCCAAAATACAGTATATGTCCATATACACACAATGGAGAACACTAGACATCAATATTTTAATAAAAGATTCTTACCTTCCAAGTTTCATTCTTCTAATTACACCTTCCTCAGCACTGGGATAAGAACACTCAAATGTTGACCTGGAGTAATGTAAGAATATTTTATAAAAAGTAAGAAGTCTGGTGTGCTGCATCATGTTTACAAAGATATGAGACTAGTTGCAGCATCTGCTGATGAGAGCACCCATCAACTTTGAAAATGGAGCCATGGAGGAGTAATATTGGGTAAGGTGTGCACTACTTGCAACCACTCTTGTTGAATCCAAAATATATATCATCATCATAGTAGTAGTTTTCCATGAATATGTTCTTTCATTAAAGCCAATATGGTTGAATATGGTAGAATATGGTAACACTGCGCTATCTTTTAAATTAACAAGTCAACAGTAGGCTTAATATAAATACTGTACCTCCAGATCATAAATGTGGAATCTTAATTCAATTAAAAGTCATTAACTTCCCTTTGCCTCCTATAACACAAAAGTGTGATGTCAAGGAAGGTATATTTGTATTTTGTCCCACAAGGGCAATAACAATACAAAGTCAAATCACACTGGCCTGATTCATTTAGTTCAGGCCTGCACAACATACGGCCTCTCTGTGCGGCCCGCGATGACTCCGGGCGGGCGCCAGTTAAATAAATAAATGTAAAAAAAAAAAAGTTAAAAAAAAATGGTGGCGATTCCCCACTTCCCCCCCTGCTCCCTCCCCCCCCCTGCTCCCTCCCTTCCCCCCCTCTCCCAACGTGGGACGGAGGGGGAAGTAAAAATCAAGCTCCTCTGTGGGCCCGCTCCCCCTGCCCTGCTCCCAACGTGGGACGGAGGGGGAAGTAACAGCCAGCTCCTCCTGCGGTCTGCTTCCCACCACTTCCCTCTGCGGCCAGCTTCCCGCGTCCCCCTGAGCTCACCTCCCATCCCCCCCCCCACGAGCTCACCTCCTGTCTCCCCCCTGAGCCCGCGCCCCAAAGCCCACCTCCATGTCCCGGGCAGCTGCCGCAGGGATATCGGAGGCAGGAGGGGAAAGCGTCCGGCGGCAAGCTGCACCCACCCGGTCAAGGTAAGTCACTGTCACCCACCCAGTCACTGTCACCCACCCAGTCCCTGTCACCCACCCAGTCACTGTCACCCAGTCACTGTCACCCTGTCACCCAGTCACTGCCACCCAGTCACTGCCACCCAGTCACTGTCACAAACTCACTGTCACCCAGTCACTGTCACCCAGTCACTGTCACCCACCCAGTCACTGTCTCCCACCCAGTCACTGTCTCCCACCCAGTCACTGTCACCCACTCAGTCACTGTCACCCAGTCACTGTCACCCAGTCACTGTCACCCACCCAGTCACTGTCTCCCACCCAGTCACTGTCTCCTACCCAGTCCCTGTCACCCACTCAGTCACTGTCACCCAGTCACTGCCACCCAGTCACTGTCACCCAGTCACTGTCACCCACCCAGTCACTGTCACCCAGTCAGTGTCTCCCACCCAGTCACGGTCTCCCACCCAGTCACTGTCACCCACCCACCGCCATTCACCCACCCACCGCCATTCACCCACCCACCATCATTCACCCAACTGTCATTCACCCACCCAGTCACTGCCATTCACCCACCCACCCACTCACTCACCCAGCCAGGCAGGCAGGCAGTCACACTTCTTTTGTTGAAAATATAAAAAATAAACAGGTTGCATTGTAATGTTTTTTTCTGTATCACAATAAGAAAACAGTTAAGTAAAAGTTGTGCGCTAAAAGATATTTTTCGTGGTAGGTGCGCTATGGGTTCGGGGGGGGTGCGCTATGGGTTCGGGAGGAGGGGGCCTGCTCCTTTCATTTGTCCCGGGCCCCATGATTTCTGTTGGCGGCCCTGTGGGTGATGTGAGGTGCAGGGGGGGAGAGGGTAATGGGTGATGTGAGGTGTAGGGGTTGATGGCTGATGTGAGGTGCAGGGGGGAGGGTGATGGGTGATGGGAGGTGCAGAGGGGGAGAGGGTGATGGGCGATGTGAGGTGCAGGGGGAGAGGGTGATGGGTGATGGGAGGTGCAGGGGGGGTCATTGGAGGTGCAGGGGGGTCATTGGAGGTGCAAGGGGGGTGATTTGAGGTGCATGGGGGGTGATTTGAGGTACAAGGGGGGGTGATTTGAGGTACAAGGGGGGGGTGATTTGAGGTACAAGTGGGGGTGATTTGAGGTGCAAGGGGGGTGATTTGAGGTGCAAGGGGGTGATTTGAGGTGCAGGGGGGGTCACTGGAGGTGCAAGGGGGGTGATTTGAGGTGCATGGGGGTGATTTGAGGTGCATGGTGGTGATTTGAGGTGCATGGGGGGTAATTTGAGGTACAAGGGTGGGTGATTTGAGGTGCATGGGGGGTGATTTGAGGTGCAAGGGGGGTGATTTGATGTTCAAGGGGGAGAGTGATGTGAGGTGCAAGGGGGGAGAGTGATGTGAGGTGCAAGGGGGGAGAGTGATGTGAGGTGCAATGGGGAGAGTGATGTGAGGTGCAGGGGGGTATTGTGTGTTTGATGTGTGTGGGTGAGGGGGAGAGATGGGGGTATGAGAGATAGATGGGGAGTATCGCAAAGGTTGATAGTGAGGGGTTCTGGGGGAGATATGAGGATGATGATGAAGGGTGCTGGGGGAGATATGAGGATGATGATGAGGGGTGCTGGGGGAGATCTGATGATGATGATGATGATGATGATGAGATGCTGGAGCAGAGATGATGATGATGATGGTGATGGTGATGATTTTACCCTTGCGGCCCAATTTTTTTGCTTGGAGCAGTTCGGCCCTTCTCACTTTACGAGTTGTGCCGGCCTGATTTAGCTTCTACTAATAGACAAGGAAAAGATAAACTGGGTTTCATGTCTGGCCAGTGCAGTATATGTGCATGAGAAATACTGTCCTGCGCTTCGGCTGTCTGTAAGGCACCTATGGTGTCAATCCGTCAAGTAGCTGATAAGGAGGGAGCTGTATATGGCCACTGAGTTACCCGGAGTAGGGGGGAATATAAATAAATAAACCCTTATCTATTCATTCTCTCCGGTCTGGGACCTGCTCTCCTCCACAGCATGTGCGTGCAGCCTTCAGTGGTAATCAGGAAGTGAAAGGTAGGAATCTGGCGCCACTGCACATGACAGACTGTAGAAACTCCCGGATGATCTTCAATAAACTTTATTGCACAATACACATAGGGCTACACCACGATCTCCCCCTCAGTATATGCAATGATTATATCTTGATAATTTACAAATACAAAAAGTGGATATATTTTCTATAAAAATAATTGACAGCTGCAACAGTGGACTGTGATTCATAATGGATAGCATATTTTGCCAATATTGTCTGTAATTTATGACAGTTTCTGCTTACATGATTGTGTGAACTTTGATAATATTTGTAATTGAATTCAATGATCACCAACATGTAGACTGTATGATTCCAGATGACGCTGCAATTGCAAATAGTCTTGTTAAGTTATATTGGAATCCCTTTAATACAAATACAAATAGAAGTACTGTAGAAACACTTGATCATCTATAAATAATAAGTTAATATAGTTAACTTATTAGTTATAGTTTTCATTTAAACTGATCCAATCTTAAAAATGATTATTCCACGTGGTGGGCTCAACTCAATACTGTCATCTATTACCAATTATTACCAATTGTTCCAAGTTGCCAACTAGCATTAATAAAAAAAAAAACAATTCTAATAGGTTTATTAACAGACCTCAACAAAGCTGAAATACTAAATGCTAGAAGGATTCCCATCTCACCAAATACAGCATACTGTAAGTATTGTCTGAAAATAACCACACATAGTCTAAAGGAGGGGAAACAGTCCAGATTGCATCTCGTCCAATATTTAGTACTTGAACAATCAGTTATGGGAAAATATGTACTTCTCGCATATCTAAATCAAATTCCTTCCTAACAAACCAGTTCACCGAGTTTGACAAACGTGTACATAATGTTAGCCTGCAATTTGATTGAGTCTACATCTTAAAAGTACATACTCCTGATCTACAAAGATATATTAGGATGGTGACGCAAATAGGCGTCTTGCACCAAGTCTATAATTTTTTTGTTTAATCATTACAAAAAATTGAATAACTTTTGAAATTAATCATGTCAAGAATACATACAGTAATTTGATAATAATATTGTCAATAACCTTTCACATACATAAGTGACTAATTTTATTAGGAGCTTACACCTAGAGCAGCTGAGGAAAGGATTATGTATCAAGAGAACAATGTCAGTAGTTTGGGCTGACAATGAAAACAGCATTACAAAGTTGCCGTATAAAAGAGACTACCAATCTGCGAATATATTCAAAACAGTTTCGCAATTTTGTTTCCGTAAATTTCGCAACAATTTTGTATTTGTGACATGGGATATTGCTAAAAAATCCCATGAATTTCACAGATTTTACCACTGTTTGATAGAATTTAGCAAACATATCAGTATTTAAATGGTCATGTGATCTAATTTTAGAGTTATGTGACCTGCACATTGACTTTTAATAGTTGGTTAATTTTGTTTTTGCAGACTTTATACGTTTCACAAATAAAAATGGCAAATTTTGTCTACTTTGAGAACCTTAGTAAAAAAATTCTTACCACATATGGTACCTGTCTCTAAGTGAGACTATTTTTTGAGTTCTTACAAAAAATTCTATCATTATTTAAAAAATTTTTTTATATATATATATATATATATATATATATATATATATATATATATATATATATATATATCTATATATATATGTGTGTGTGTATATATATATATATATATATATATATATATATATATATATATATATATATATATATATATATACAGTGGTTGACAAATCACCAAAAAATCTACTCGCCACACAAAAAAATCTACTCGCCACCTAGTATCAAACGTGTGCTGCTTGGGCCAATATTTATTCGCCCGGGGGTTAAATCCACTCGACCGGGGCGAGCAAATGTATAGGTTTGTCGAACACATATATATATATATATATATATATATATATATATAATATATATATTATATATATATATATAATACTGAGTTAAGTTATGGTGAGTAAAAAAAGTGACAAAAACCCTCCACAGGAAAGCAAATATGCAAATATAGCTGTACTGTATGCTCATCTGCATGTCTTAGCCAGGTCTGCAACCCCACCTATATATGTATATATATATATATATATGTATGTGTATGTGTATGTGTATATGTATGTGAATATGTATATGTATATGTATATATATATATATATATATATATATATATATATATATATATATATATATGTGTGTATGTGTATATGTATATAGCATATTAACATGATAACCAGTCAGTATATGAAAAAATACAGCAAGAAAATCTAGTCATGAGAATATAGTGTAACTGGATGATTATTATTATGAGATGTATTCAGTAAATGTGAATGTAGCAGAGTTCCCCTAGTGCCCCCTTACCTCCGACTGTGGCGGGGACCCCCGCGGTATGTCAGGCAGCTGCAGGGGCGAGCATGACGCTGGGGCCTCCCGGTGACGTCGGAGGCAGGGTGCCGCCATCTTTGTTATGTCCGCGCATGGAGACTTGCACACGCACAGTAGAGTTGCGACAGCCATTACTAAGAGGGAGGATTGGCAGAGATGGTGCTCCGTAGCGCAGGGGTTCCCCAAGGTCGTGCATGTGCAGTTAGCAGCGGTGGCCATTGCAGACTTGTGTATGCGCAGTGCAGCTCGCGCATGCGGCCCCAATATAAAAGAGGTCACTAAGGGACTACAATAACCAGAAGGCTCTGCGGACTGCCCTTTCACTCCTATCACCTGCTGCATTACAGCCAATAGGACTCACAGATTCCCTGCAGCAGGGAATGGATACATTGTTGCGCTGAGTGAGAAAGTCAGTTGGTGCTGGGATAAGGTATGGGGAGGTAGTGTGTGTAGGGAGCAAGTGCTCCTACACTAGGACAAGTTACCCCCTAGGCTCCAGCTAGGTCCAACTCACCTTTCAGTTTGTGCTGCAGTAGGGAAGGCCCCTTAGGTAGGGACCCTGCCCTTAGCAGAGTGTAAGATCAGGGACACAACTGCAGTGCTGCGTGCTCTGACAAGAAGGGTCAGTGTTGCAGGGAATCATTGTCTGCAGTAGCAGAGACAGAGACTGTCTGCGCGGTGAGGTCATCAGAGGGAGACCATCCACCAGGAGGAGGACATATTTGCTGAGGCTTCGGCGCTAGACACAGACGGGTCCTCTTCTGTTGTTCTGCGGTACCCGGGTGCAGGAGCCCCGGGCAGGTACAGTCACAATTGCACCACCATTACCTGTACCAAACAAGCAGTGATCACGCCTAAGGGGTAGGTTTTGGAACTCTTGGGACACTTGGGACTCTGGGATATAAGATGTGGGGTACAAAGCCTTGCGGGGTGACCGGGTAGTTGTGCCTATTAGTGTTATAAAGTGACACCTTGCTGATGTGATGGTTATATTGTTATGCATATTCAGTAAACTGTTATATATATACTACAGTGTATTGGTTACTGTATGTGTGTCCTGTGTCAGGGTCATTCTACCCTTAGAATCCTACACAGTGGAGGTGCTGTGTATATATGAGTATTGTTCCAGAGAATACACCCCAGGCTCTCACTGGCAGAAGCTCAGGCCTCCTTTGAACCTGACAGGTAAAAGCACCACACACCTGGTAATACATATAGATTCCCCTCACATGCACTCTATCTGCGATTGGGGGGAGCAAACTGTGTTAAATGAATATTGTGCTTTGTGCAATGACTATTATATTGAGGATGTATTCTGGTTGCAGGGCCGGATTACCCAATAATGACAACAGGCACGTGCCTCGGGGCCCCCAAGGTTAGGGAGCGCCCATAGGTTCTGTAGGTGACTCATACGGTATATAGTCAGTTTTATTAAAGAAAAAATACATTTTAAAAATGAATGCGCCCCCAAGATTAGGAGGCCCCGTAGGTTCATTGTTATATAGTTAGTATTATTGAAAGCAAAAAGAATAAATAAAATTAATAAATACGGGAGTAAAACATTTTTATTATTCTAAGGAAATCAGATATAGTCATGAATACAGTAATCTCTGCATGTAATTTCAACGTCTGATTCAACTGGAGCAGGTCATTTGGTCTCTACACTACACGTCTGTAACGCGGTTGGCTTCCGCTCGTGGAAGCCCTACTGTACGGTGCAGGTTTGTAACTGTTTGTTTACATGCTGCAGCCTGCACATCATTCATGTATGTTGTCACACGGCCACACCGCCACCAACAAGGCTCTCACTCCCTGTTCCTTATTTCTGTTTAGGCCTTTTTATAGCTATGTTTTTTTAATTTCATTTTGTTTTATTTTAATTTTGTTATTGTCAGCTTTTCTCACATTCCTTTTCTTTCATTTTATATGTGTTATTGTTTCATTCAATTTACAATCGATATAATTTTTTGTATTTTCTGAATCCGGGTTTTCTTTTACAACTTCACAAGTCCTTGTTATGTTCTTAAACTAAGATAGAGGAGTATTCATGTCTTATTTTTATATTTCTATCTTAAAACCTAAATTAAAATGTTAAAACAACGTGTAAATAAGATAGAACAAAAAGTCTGTTTAGCAAAGTGTTGTATTATTTAAAAAAAAAAAAAAAAAGAATTTTTTTTTAAGTATGATAAACATTACATACTATGAGGAAAGGCTCCTAAAGTATTAGTGCCAAGAGGCCTCAGAGAGTCTAAATCTGCCACTGACTGGTTGAACAACTGTATTCTATCTGCAGTACATCACTATAGTAATGTTATCAAATACTAAACTTTATTTAGAAATGAAAGTTTAGATTAGAGTAATGTATTTTAGTAAGGAACCAAGTTACAGCACACAAAGTTGGAAAGGGTAGCACACACTGCCACCCAGAGTAGCACACAGCCAGAAGATCTTATACAAAGGTGAAGAAATAGAGAGGGTAAGATGAACTTTGACATATTAATATTCATGAACAAAAGTAGTAAAAAAAAACTACCCAAACTAGTTGTCCCTGTCAAATAAATACAGATGTGGTTGTGTTGGCCACAATATTCCTGTAAAGTTGGTATAGACTACTGATTCTTCTATTCACAATGCCTCATATTCATTACTTTCCTCAAAAATTGTGTTCTTTGTCTGAAAAGCAGGAAGTGGGCTATAAATCCTTAGTTTAAAAGCCATCTGAAGCTTGTGGACCAGATATGTTCTCAATCAGTAGTCAGGCAGTAAATAAACATTTATATACGGCAACTGCTCTCAACCAGCCTGACCTCCGGCTATTACAGGGCACATAAAGAGGAAATTTGTTTAGTCCCATAAAAGCCAGGGCAATATATCAATAGATTATTAAAAATGGAAACAATCTTAGCTAATGGGTTATATTGATTTTAATAAGCGTAAGTATAAGGGACTCAAAGATAAGGGTCATTTACCAGATGACATCTCTGTATAATCAGCCCTTAACCCATTCAGAAGTGGAGTGGCCTGCAACGGTTTGCTGTGTCAAACATAGCTGACTCTATAACTTAAAGTACCAATGGATTCATCACTGAAACTTCATATAACCTCTAATGTTGTCATGTACAGTACGTTGTGAATGTGTTATATTTCTCAAATAGGATATTAAGAAGATACAGAATATCACTTGATTCTGTCAGAAAGTTATTACATGTATTCCTAATTTTTACGGGATAAATTTGGGGCTATATTTAGGATCCTATGATCAAAAGCGCTTCACGGAAGAAATGCTTCCCAAACCATGACCAAAGTCAAAGTAATATCTCACAAAATAGCACCATATTTTTTTCATGCAAAACTCACTAAATGAAACATTGTACTGTTTTGCATCAGATTTGGAGAAGGGAGCCTTTGCTTAATGACCCCATTCATTTATTTTGTCAGAGAAGTGTTGGAACTCTGACTATGTTACCTTATCAATCACTGAATCACTATGCTGTAAAGAGCAATCCTTATTTGTTTTGAAGGGGTAAAAGAACAGAAATCATAGAAATCTTTCATCCAGGGTCCCTGTCCGGTAAAGATAACCAAGCATCAATCCAGCCAGGAAAATAGTACTCACCTTTTACCAGTTTGTTACAAAGGGTATCTGTTATTTGTTAAAATTAATTAGGCGCTAAACGATTGTTCTACATGAAAATAGGTCATTTAAGCTGATCTGTGAATTGATTTTAGTAATATACATTCTACTAAATCCTGAACACTTTGAAACTTTTGAAGTTGTTTAACATCTCAGACAAGTCCAAATAACAAACCCGGTGAACAAAATATAGCACAAATCAGAGTTGTCCCCTTACTGTATGAAACTAATGCTCCTTATTGCTTATAAAGTTAATTACATGAGTGACCTTGGCAATTTAAAGCATTCCCTTTTTGTCATGGAACTATGAAATCATTTTTTAACTTCAATGATCGTTGTTATTCTTTGCATTTATTGTTTTCCACAAAAATATTGCATCCAGAAAATGTAGTTTCCCCAATACCAAGTGAAGGCTGAAAACCAGGTGTTCACAAGGATCTTAAGATCCAAAAGCCATTAGAAAACAAGAAGTCTGCAACACTGTAGTTAAAATCCAATTAATAACAGGCACATTACTGGTTATATGGGGAATGAGGGCTATAAAGTATGCAGAGATCCATGATTTTAGTGGGGAAAACAAGTTTGCTTGAGTTTACTTTTAGTACTTATACTAGTGACATTTGACCCGCCTTTGACAAAACACAAATGGGCTTAATGTTATGTCCTAAATTTAAATTGCACTGAAGACAATTAAGTGAATGATCTAAATATGTTTCACATTTAAGTTTGTCTAGGAAGCAGTGCACCAAATGCTTTACCAAATAGTACAGATACCCCTAATGAACATTCTAAACTGCCCCTTTAACTATATTTTGTACATGAAGTTAAACGATAACCACATCCTAAAATCAACGAGTGAGACAATGTTCACATACTGTTAGCCGTTTACCTTTTTACTGTCACATACCCTACAACTGTACCTATTTAGCACTTGGCAGGTACACTACATGTTTTTGGCTTCAGTAAGGGCAGGTGGATCCACAGTCTTACACAGAAAGTTTTTTGCGCGTGGTAAGCTGCATACAGTAGGTTATGGGACTTGCATGCAGTAGTGATTGCTTGGAAGTATCTCTGTCCAGCATAAGTAGAGGAATAACAGTGTAACCTGTTTTATATCCACAAAGTGATGGAGATGCGTCTGTGGCCAGAAGGAGCAAGAATTGTTTGCTATGGCCCCTGTGGCAGCAAAGTAGTTATTAGCTCTATTTGTTTTAAATATTGCAAACTGAGACTAATAATAATAGCAGTAATAATTTAGCATAGAAATGTTTGTAAACGTTATTAACTAAAATCTAGCGTGCAGGATTCTGCCCTTATTGCTATCTTATCCTTTTATAACTGGTTATTTAAAGCAGCAATCCCCTCCAAGATCCCCATTTTTTTTTTACCTTAATACAGTGATTGTCCACTCCAGTCCTCAAGAACCCCCAACATGGCAGGGTTTAAGATTATCCCTGCTTCAGCACATGTGGTTCAGTCAAACTGTCAGAGCCACTGATTGAGTTATCTGTGCGCAAGTAGAGATATCCCTAAAACCTGACCTCCTGGGGGTGCTTGAAGACTGGAGCTGGGAACCACTCCCGGAATAGCATGGGAGAACCATTCTCAGAACTCCAGGACCCCCTGGTTCCCAAGATATTTGTCTTTTTTTGTGTCTGTGTTTGACAAAAAAACTTACAAATATGACTGAGGGGTCACCAATGGAATGTCGTAATGTCATCTCCCAATCAGCACATCAATGGAGATGGGGGAAGTTGTGACCATCTGATCGCTACCAAAGCTTGGCACTTGGGTGCTGCTGGATTTCTAACATTGTAAAGGTTAAACTGTGATAGTGCCCCAATCGGCACCATCAAAGTTTTAACTTCAACTGGGAGTTTTTGTGCAATAGTGCCCTGATGTCACTATTGCTGTTTAATAAATACATTTCTGAATCTCCGACAACCGTTTTTGCTAACCAGTCATGTTATACTGTACATCAATGGAAACCACTTTCCAAGAACATTCCAGGAAAACTATTTGTCTTTTGAATTTCCAAAATTTGGACCTCAACATTTTGGGAAAACTGCTTTGTCTGTCACGCTCTTTACCTTCCGAAAAGTTTTTGTTTTAGGTTTATAAAAATCTCTTTGCGTTGAATTTCCAGTAAATTGTTGTTTGATGTTTGATTTTCCATAATTTGGACCCCTAAATACCTGAAACACCATTTGCAGACTTACCATCCTTTTACTGCCCGATGCAGTCAATGGAAAGCTCCTTATTAAAACATTCCAGCAACATGTCAGATTTTGGAATTTACAAAATTAGAATTGAGTAATTTGGGATATTCCCCCCACCCCATCTGACCAGATCTTGATCGCATACTGTATCTTTTACTACCAGGTCATTCAATTGCAAAACACAATCACAAAGAATTGTCAGATTGTTGAATTTCCCAAAAATGTCAAGAAAACTATTTTTTGCTGTCTTCTCTATGGTGAAGATGTTTAAATAAAGTTATTTTTTTTTTTTTTAAATCCTCACTGCCACCTTCCTAGAACTATTTGAGATGGAGTGGAGAGGAAGGATATACTGTAGCAATTACCTGTCAGACTATCTTCCCCTGAGCTTTAAAGCTCCATCCAGTGTCGTCTGTCATTACTGTATATATATGATCTAAAATGCTACAATTTCAAACAGGTTCTTAGGATATATTACATTCAACAAACTTTACAGGCAGGTTAACCAAAAATCATTTCACTTAATTCAGTTGCATTACATAATTAAGAAGTTGCAAAGAAATTTAGAGCACACATTTTGTCTCAAAATACTGGAAATGCCAATGTTGAATTAGGTTGGGCAAATTCCATTAAAACTGCAAATATTTTGTTTATTTTTGGCATTTCACCCATTTTATAACTTGGATTACTTAAGTAATGAACAATGTGGTCAGGCAACGTTGATCATATTGTTGAAAATTTTGGCCAAGATTACTGCTCTGTTAACCTTAAGGGATCTAGTAAGCTTCCATACTGGTTCGTATACTGTAGTATTCAAATGATGTTGAAATAGAATAGTATTTATTTTTAACAACAATTTGTCAAAGTACTTTTAATCCACTGTGCCTCTTTTATACAAGAACCTTACAAGGGTAGTGGCTATAGAGGCAAAAGAAAGAGGCGTGAAAAGAAGTAGTATAGCTGATTTTATTGTATGTCTTTATTTATATAGCGGCGTTAATGTACATAGCGCTATATAAACATAACATATATATATATGATAAATATAGTATATGTTATTTTGATATTAATAGTGTAGAGCTTTGCGGGTACGATAATAATTTGATAGATATTACGGCATTTAATGGAAGCTAGCAATGGGATTTAAGAAGAGGGAATTAGAATGTAAGAAAGAAAAGAGTGAAATTATTTTAGTAGCAACTGTATGGGATAAAGCTCAGACACGTGATATGAATACAACAGTGAAGGTAGGAGAAAACGAGGGTATGAATCACATATTTAACTGTATTGCAAGAGGAAAGGTTATATGCTAGCAATGTTATGGAGAATTAACCTGCAAAATAAGTATACTGAGAGTACATTGATGCACGAGTCCTTTAAACACATACAAATGCTTATATTTTTAACAAAATCATAACATATATAATGTCTACACTTGTCCAAGACCAATATAACCCTTACAACTCTGCACTAAAAAGTGCAAGATTCAAAGGATATATGTATTTAGAAGATGGAATTTAAATTAAAATAATCCACAAATTTTGTGCATAAAAAATGCACTGGACACTGGGCTATGGATATAAACATGGGTGCTTCATTTAATTGCAGTTAATTTATCTATGTTTACCTTTTTACAATTGCGGAAGGAACATTAAAAGCTTTGTGTCATAAACAGGTTCCTGTAAAAAAACAAACATATTCAATAGAGAGTACTTAATGCAGCCATGCAGGTTAAACACACACATTGTCACAAAATATTAACACAGATTGGGAGCTATTAGTTTCAAATTGCAACAAATAACAGACTTAAGTCCCTGATTATCAAGGTTGTTATCAATTAAAAAAACACATTAACGACCTGTCCCTTTTTAAGAAAACAAATAATAGTTTTATGGTGACAGGCACTTCAGAATAGTGATGTTTGACTGTTTAAGGGCAAGCCAATTAAACAGACTTAATTGGACAGCAAATTGACTATCATATGCTTGCACTATACTGTACATGACTATGGTAAACAGGCTAATACAACTTTAATGCACAAAGCAGGCACAGTGGAGATAGCATACATACTTAATAATGGCAAAGAAGCAATTGAGCAAATTTGAGAACAAACAATTTGATTTTAATATGCTAAGCTTATATTACTGACGCAAGGACACTAATTGTTAAAAAAAGACACAGTGCATCAACGTGATTCAATGGCAGCAGCATGTTAAAGGAGCAATCAATCTTCCTGCACCTCTTTGTCTTTATATTGGTGGGAAGCAAGGGTTCTCCCTGGAGCTGAGCCGCGTTCATTTCAACTCCGGAGAGCTCATGTTTCCCGAGATACTTACAGAGAAAGGTGGTGGCGGTTACTTTCTGGTATTTAAACCCCCCTGTGTCATGCAGGGTCAAGAGGATGCTATGATAGGTAACGCTACGGCTGCCTATTGGCCCGCATACAACAGGAGATTTAAACTGCCATTTTAATTCCCCTTGAAGGGACGCTACCAGAGGCATCTTCCGCTGTGTGTATCTCACGAACAAGAGGGTCCACCTAACTCCGGAGACCCACTTTTCTTTAAACAATTTACCATTATCAACATTTTATGTATTATATAAACTGTACACTACCGACACACTTAATCACACTGCGGCCAGATCCGCAAGCCGGGAGATTTCCCGGCTTGCTAGTGGCCGCCCCTCGGCGTGCCGCACATCATAGACGCGCGGTCACGCGTCTTCGGGAGCGTGCGCCCCCTGCACGCGCGTCCAGGGGCTCCCCGAGGGAGCCCTGGTGTCCCGCGATCGCGGGACAGCGGCAGGGGGTTCCGGGGGACCCGGCGGACCCGGCAGCAGTAGGGAGAGCGCCCCGATCGGAGGGCGCTCTTCCGCTGCTTCGGCGCGCGCCCGTCACTCTCGGGCGCGCGCCAGGCTACTGCTGCGGCCAAGAACGGGCAAATGCTCGAATAAACTTGGCCGCAGCAGTATATGAACATGAGTATATCACTTACTTGCATGGTTGGCTTGATGTATGTGCCATCGTTGCGACTGCATCTGTCCCTGCACTTAGAGGCCGCACGCTCTTCCCGGACTCATCTTCAGTAATCACAGTTTAATGTTGTTGTGGTTAAATTAACCACCATAGCATTTAAACAGTGATTGCGGAGGAGAGCATGGGGCCTCTTAAAGTCCCAGCATCTCCTCCTGCTACCACACAACAAAGATAGCATGACATATTTGTCCTTGGAAAAACCGGGACAAATGTCGCGCATGCGCAATTGACGCTTGCTGACAGTGCATGCACAAACGGAGAGCGACAACTGCTATGCATGAAGAGCCGCACATGCACGATCAGCGTTTGCATGCGCAGTCCGCATGATTTAAAACCGGGACAGCACCCCAAAAAGTCGGGACAGGGGCCTAAAAACCGGAACTATCCCAGCTAAACCGGGACACGTGGTCACCCTAACGATGCGTCACCTTGATCACATGACACAAGAGTGTGCAAGAGACACCATACATTATGTGACATCATCACGTTACAATGTGTCGTCAAGGCGACACATAGTAGCATGCAGAGATGCTGGCTCTGGAGGAGATAAGAGGCCCCATGCACACACAGTGCAACCGGCCCCATCAAACTCTAAGCTTGCCCTGAATAATTGTATAGTATTATTGTCACAAATAGTTAGGGAATGTTAATAATGATATTAAAGAAATGGGAATATATTAAATACAACATATATAGATATACTTTATAAACTCTTTACATATAATGCAGCTATACTTATGACTAACAGAAAAGTGAAAGCCTGAGACCATATCAGAGGGGGTGGCCAAAAAAATGGCAAAGTAAAGGTGTGAAATTGTATAAAGTACTTAAGGATTTACACCTCTGTATTTGTAATTTCTGTGGCAGGGCACAATACACTCATGAAAAAACTCTTTTGATTTAAATACATCCATGATAGCAAAGTTGTTTTTTGTAATGAATGTGAGTTGACCTTCCATAAAGTTAATTCTGCAAATACTTATTGAAATAAATATGCATTTTCTCCTTTCCCATATTCTGTCAATCAAGAAATTCTGTATATTTTATCATTCACCATTACTGCTCATTTTCAAATTGCTGATTCAACATCAAATTCCATTAAGATTGAAATTGTACTATCTGATGGCTTTTGCCATTAATTGGTTACGTTGTGTGTTAGCTATTACATTAGGGTTGTACCTGTTAGTATTGTGCATCCAAGTCGGTATCATAAGGCTTAACATATTTATATGTTTCTAAATCACTTGATGTGTGCCAATTACTGTACCATAGCTGATTATACAAAGCTAAATAATGGGAACACAGATGTGAATGGTGCCTTTTCTAAACTATTGACTGATGTAATTGATAATAGCTTTTTCCTTTATAATAGGCTCCTGTTTGGTATGTTAGCTACTATGTGAAATTTGCATCCCACTATCATCACTAAGTAACAGCAAAGATCAAGCAGATGCTCACCAAGCTATCACAACTGTACACAGACAGTAACTGGCTAATAAAGTGCTTGCTTTATTAGAGATAACATTCAGTTTGGGATGTCTTTATAGCAAAACAATTTCAGCCACGTGTTTTTATGAAGTATAGTCTATCTGTTCTATCTGACAAAGAGTAATGTTTACATTTTGGGTTCTGCTGTAGTTAATGTAAAGGCTACTGTACTTGGGGTGGTTTCATTCTAGTAAGGACAATTAGAAATGTATGTTTTTCTTATCTAGCACTGCACTGACAATATATGCCACAATGTACTTATAATTTTGCAGGCAAAAGTCACTGCTCTAAAGAGCTTGTAATCTAAATTTGGTGCATGAGACAAGAGGGGATAAGGGGATTTAGCTATGGTCACTCACTATGGGTAGATCCTCAGAAGGTCGCTAATTTTAATGTATACATACAGTATCCGTAACACATATCCCCAAAGCTGCTTAACGCTACCTTGTTCGGCAATTTAACTTAAAAATAAGGGAACCTTAAATTGGAACGGACCTTAGGCTTCTTCATATGGTAACATGCACTTTACCTTCCAACAGAGATCTTCAGACCTCCATTACTGTTAATGTTATGCTAATAACGGAACAATATTTAGTGCCTGCTGAAAGCTGCCCTTACTTCTAAACTCTGAGGAGCTTTGCGATATTTCTCCAAATATCCTACAAGGGAAAAGGGAAGGTCTTAAGTGGTACCCATATGAATGGACCCTTATATTTTTAAGGATTAACTACAATATGTTGTTTAATGATGAAAGTGAATGTTTGCTACTGTATGTTTATGTGGCCTACTATTTATATCATATTTATTGTATATTTATTGTATATATGAGTTTACCTGAATAAATCTACATAAGAGAAAAATATTTTCAAGGTGACAGAAGTAACAAAAATAATATTTTATGACACACAGTTTCGCCACTGTGTGTATAAAAGAATAAATATATATATTTAACATATATAATAATCAACAAACATAACTATATACATAACAGACAACCAGAAATATATATATATACATATATTTACAAATTACGCCTCTTCTTCGGCAGGGCAGTGCCTCTTGCACTTGGCCCATGGGTACAGTGTCTACAGATTTTACCTGCCCTAGCAGCAGTAGTAGTAGTGGAGGTTCTGTAGAAGCCTGAGCAGCTATCCCTACTGTTTGGCAGTCAGAAATAGCTGAGGTTTGCTATTAGGCAAGTGTTCTTTTTACAATTGTAACATACCTATGGGCGTGATATTATGGTCACGCTAATACGTAACACATCACCAGCTAACTTTCCCTGATCATGTTCTTTCCCAATGCACATGTGTAGGGTATTTTTTTTAGGATAGGTAAACCCTGCTCATCCAGTAACGATACGTTGGTTGTTTTGCTTTCAGACCTTACTTTTGCATATAATTAGCTTTTTGGATATCTGGTAATAAAGAGGAAAATAAGGTCCGTTACTTGATTTGGGAACGTTACGTTGTTTACACTAAAATAGCAACCTTCTAAGGATCTACCCCCATGAGAACTATCGCTAGGATTTAAACCAATTTCACCTGCTACAAACGCAATGTTCTTACCACGAAGCTACTGTATGCCTTCAGTTCATTGAAATGTCAAAGTAATGTCCCTACGAGTTATGGTAGTGATTGTGCAGGTTGACAAATTAGACAAATGAAGAAATATAGATTCTATTTCATAAATAATAGTGTTGGAGATACTTCATACTGCTCCAGATTAATTGGGGGTTGGGTATCGAATTCTGCATCTGCAAAGGTACAGCAAATTAATAGAACCCAAATATATCATTAGAAAAATGTCATACAAAGCATTTCAATTTTCTTTGATAAACTTGGAGCTATTTGTTGCATCAGTCTTGCTCCACTTTCACAGTGTGTATACTTTGATATGTAACCCAAGTTGTACTTTTAACATGAGCAGATTTTTTTTTCCTATTGGAAAATGCATCCCAAAAGTAAGGGAAGCCTATAGATAGCACTGTAAATAAAAGTAATCAGAGTTGGGTTAGAACCATAAGAAGAACTTTCTTATCATATATTATTATTATTATTATTATTATTATTATTATATTGTAAACACTACTGAAAGTGGATTAAAAAATAGCAGTGCTCTGGTTGAATCAGAAAAAAGGGAAGGGAAAACACAAAATGGATGTGCCCCCTAAAAGAATTCACTTAAATGCACACCAACAAAGTGTAAAAATTAACTTTTAATAAATTTCTTAAAACATATATTACCAAAGTAATGTGTAATGTGAATTAAAAATGTATTAAATCATCGCTATCAAGCAACCGTGTCTTTAATTATAGAATCATACTATCCCAATAAACCAGTGAATATTGGTGGGATGTAGAGGACAGGGGATGCTACGAGTCAGGGTATTAACCCCTCTGGAGCAACGGTGAGACCAGATAGTAAATAGTATATAGATATACACAAGTAAGTGGCCAAAGGATTAAATACCCTGCTTTTCTGCTAGGTATAACTTCACTGCACACTTTCATAGAGATTAATCTAAGTAGTAGAGCTGGCACATGCAGTGATGATGATGGTATATTAACTGCGTCATAAGACTGCCAAGCACAGCAGTGCTGAGGTGAATTCACAGTAATAGACTGTGAAAAACGCCTCACATGAAGTGCAGGGATTGCAGGCACACTGACTATGAAATAAAATTATTAAGTAACTAACTCATATGGTCTACACAGTTAGAACCAGGAGACTGCAAACACTACATTAAAACAGCTCCAAGTAGGAGACTGACAACATTGTGCGTCCAACGCGCGTTTCCCTCCAGCAAAGGAGCTTCTTCAGGGACAAATTTTACTGGGGGAGAGAAGTCTGAACCCTTTTATAAGAAAAAAAGAGTGGTGTAATTAGCGCTAAAAACAAAACAAATGTGATAATAGATATATAAACAACAATGTGAATATTATATTAATTAATAAACAAGGCTGCCAGGAACATCTAACCCAAACACAGTTAGTGAAACACAGAAAAAACAAATACAGACCGGCGCCTTAGAGTCCAAATGGGTGATATAGGAAGTCCAATGGATGGCTTGAAATATCCAAAAAATGGTGATCTAGTTCAGTGGACAGCAGATTCCTCAGCAGCAAAAATGATATGCCATGCAGGGAAGACAAGAGAACAAAATCATAGTGTAACACAATATGGTTAAGACATATAACATATAGACATACATAGACAAACACAAACAACACTAAACAAGTAGGCTGACTAATAATGAAGATTTTAATAAACACAGTAAAATCCAGCACACTGGTGACGAGCAGGTTCAGGTTGTTTTAAAACCGGAATCCTACTTACAGCAAGTCCACAGGATGTAAGCAGGTGAATGGTGTAATGGTGGTCCGGCGACCAATGTTTGTGGACGCGTGCCGCGTGTAGAGTCCTCAAAAGAGCTATTTACCAGCTGAACTGGTAGAGGTGCAGATCGTTACAGCAGTTCCTGGAGTTGCGGTGCATAGGAGTTGGCATTTGCAGTGTGATCCGGTGTCTTTGTCCCGCCCGCTGTGACGCAGTTCCGGGCGCAAACGGAAGGCGTCCTGTGGAGTAGAAGGCAGTGTCGCCATTTTCGGCATCAACCCGAGGAGTTACCTGCAGGACTCTACACGCGGCACGCGTCCACAAACATCGGTCGCCGGACCACCATTACACCATTCACCTGCTTACATCCTGTGGACTTGCTGTAAGTAGGATTCCGGTTTTAAAACACCGGATCCTGAACCTGCTCGTCACCAGTGTGCTGGATTTAACTGTGTTTATTAAAATCTTCATTATTAGTCAGCCTACTTGTTTAGTGTTGTTTGTGTTTGTCTATGTATGTCTATATGTTATATGTCTTAACCATATTGTGTTACACTATGATTTTGTTCTCTTGTCTTCCCTGCATGGCATATCATTTTTGCTGCTGAGGAATCTGCTGTCCACTGAACTAGATCACCATTTTTTGGATATTTCAAGCCATCCATTGGACTTCCTATATCACCCATTTGGACTCTAAGGCGCCGGTCTGTATTTGTTTTTTCTGAACCCTTTTATACCCTTACAACACCCTAATTACAAAATCAATAGATATCAGCTGTTGCACATGCGCACCAAGGTCACATCCAAACTGACTCAAAAAATTGCTCAGATGTTAATAAATACAGTTTCTGGGGAAACCTTAGTGTTATACCTTTATTTTGCCGCATCCGCGTCATTATCCGATCGTTTATAAAGCTTATAAGGCCATAAATCATAAGCGCCGCATAAAGTATCTAATGCGCATGCGCAGGGACTTAGGAAACATTTCCATTATTGCCCGTGCACATGGCGCATGCGCGGGAACTTAGAGGTAACTCAGTATAGTTGGATGTAAATCGCGCATGCGCAAGGACTTAGGAATAATTCCATATATGACCACATTTGTTGCGCATGCGCGGGAACTTAAACATTGAGCCATCCTGTCCCATGCGTATTGCGCAGGCGCGGGGACTTAGAAATTTCGACAATTTCTGCCCATTCTTTACGCGCATGCGTGGGGACTTAGAAATAATTTCATTCGAGCCCATTCGTATTGCGCATGCGTAGGGACATAGAAATTTGCCGCGATTTCTAGCCGTTGATATTGCGCATGCGTGGGGACTTAGAAATCTTTCCAGTTCGGTCCGTATGAGTGGCGCATGCGTGGGGACTTAGAGAATCTTCGCGATTTCTGCCCGATGGTATAGCGCATGCGCGGGGACTCAGAAATTTTTGTGGTATCTCCCCAAACACAGGAATTATACATTATGCCCAGGTAAAGGCATATAATCAGCAGGAGTGGACTGATGCTGACAAACAGTCACAAACTCATCACTCATACGGACCGAACTGGAAAGATTTCTAAGTCCCCACGCATGCGCAATATCAACGGCTAGAAATTGCGGCAAATTTCTATGTCCCTACGCATGCGCAATATGAATGGGCTCGAATGAAATTATTTCTAAGTCCCCATGCATGAGTGTAAAGAATGGGCAGAAATTGACGAAATTTCCCCGCGCGGCGCAATACGCATGGGACAGGATGGCTCAATATTTAAGTCCCTGCGCATGCGCAACAAATGTGGTCATATATGGAATTATTCCTAAGTCCCTGCGCATGCGCGATTTACATCCAACTATACTGAGTTACCTCTAAGTTCCCGCGCATGCGCCATGTGCACGGGCAATAATGGAAATGTTTCCTAAATCCCTGCGCATGCGCATTAGATACTTGACTGGAATTATTTCTAAGTTCGCGCGCATGCGCAGTATGTACGGGCTAACCGAAATGTTTTCCAAGTCCCTGCGCATGCGCATTAGATACTTTATGCGGCGCTTATGATTTATGGCCTTATAAGCTTTATAAACGATTGGATAATGACGCGGATGCGGCAAAATAAAGGTATAACACTAAGGTTTCCCCAGAAACTGTATTTATTAACATCTGAGCAATTTTTTGAGTCAGTTTGGATGTGACCTTGGTGCGCATGTGCAACAGCTGATATCTATTGATTTTGTAATTAGGGTGTTGTAAGGGTATAAAAGGGTTCAGACCTCTCTCCCCCAGTAAAATTTATCCCTGAAGAAGCTCCTTTGCTGGAGGGAAACGCGCGTTGGACGCGCAATGTTGTCAGTCTCCTACTTGGAGCTGTTTCAATGTAGTGTTTGCAGTCTCCAGGTTCTAACTGTGTAGACCATATGAGTTAGTTACTTAATAATTTTATTTCATAGTCAGTGTGCCTGCAATCCCTGCACTTCATGTGAGGCGTTTTTCACAGTCTATTACTGTGAATTCACCCCAGCACTGCTGTGCTTGGCAGTCTTATGATGCAGTTAATATACCATCATCATCACTGCATGTGCCAGCTCTACTACTTAGATTAATCTCTATGAAAGTGTGCAGTGAAGTTATACCTAGCAGGAAAGCAGGGTATTTAATCCTTTGGCCACTTACTTGTGTATATCTATATACTATTTACTATCTGGTCTCACCGTTGCTCCAGAAGGGTTAATACCCTGACTCATAGCATCCCCTGTCCTCTACATCCCACCAATATTCACTGGTTTATTGGGATAGTATGATTCTATAATTAAAGACACGGTTGCTTGATAGCGATGATTTAATACATTTTTAATTCACATTACACATTACTTTGGTAATATATGTTTTAAGGAATTTATTAAAAGTTAATTTTTACACTTTGTTGGTGTGCATTTAAGTGAATTCTTTTAGGGGGCACATCCATTTTGTGTTTTCCCTTCCCTTTTTTCTGATTCACTTTTCAGTTCACAGTTTGCACCCACCATTTGATTACCTCACTTATGTAAAATATTCCATTCAATTAGTATGGTTCTGTGATCACTCCTTACCCTTCTGTTGTCTCTTCAAGTGCTCTGGTTGACAAACAAATTGTATATTTATATAAAATTGGGGAATAACTATTTGGACAACATTAAGAAAGATTAATTGATTATTATATTGATTAATTAATTATTATAATGATTCATTTTAATAGAAAAATAAACCATTAGTATGTCAATAAAAAGGTAGTAGTACTCCAGGGTTGTAAATTAAAAAGTAGTGGTATGATATCAGTTTGACCACTGCTTGTACAAATGCAGAGATGACTAATCTACTATGTATTCTTTATTACATATCCAATGCACATCTCATTGGGAAAAAAAACAGGGAAAGCAAGATTATTTGGTAGAACCTCTAAAACAAAGCACAGACTCTACACAGCTGACTGCAGTCCTCCAGTGTTCCAGTTATTGCGTGAGCTTGTTTCATTAAGCCTGTATATGCTTTGTCCCTTTACTTCTGTTGTCTGATGCTTTTGGACTCCGGTTGACTAACATGCTTGTTTGAGCTTAAACTCCTCATCTGACAGTTGTGTATTTTTTACTGTTGGGGCTTATCCCCTTATTAGGCTTTTTGGAGGCTAAGAGTTAGGGAGAGGGAAGTACCTACGGTCTTTTTAGACCATAGGGAACGGGCCAGAAGAAGGGTTTCATCCCCGAAACGTTGCCCCCCTCATTGTACTTTTCATTTATCCTCCTTTGCTTGTTGGTATCCCACCTCCCCCCATGCTTTCCGCCCCCACCCCCTTACCTTTCCCTCCCCATCCACTTCCTCCATTTTTTTACCCTTGTCTCTTGGGTGCTATTTATGACTTTGAGTTCTAGTTTACTCACACATTTTGCATTCTGTGTTCTATTGCATTATATTCGATCATATTAAATATCTATTTACATATTCATTACAGGTTATCTGTTATTATTCATTTTTCCTTTATTGTGTGCTGGGAATTATATTATTTATTACTCTAAATCAATGGCTGTCAACCTTTTCCTCAGGGCTCTGAAATACACAAGGCTGAGGTAATCATTGGCCATTTAATTCATATGTAAATTAGGTGCATTCACCTGTGTGCAATTGCATTGGTTATTCCTCAAACTTTGAGTGGCCAGTGGTCCATGCAGAAAAGTCTGAGAAAAACCACTGCTATAAATAACAGAAAATGGGAACACTGTACAAATTACAATATATATGGCTTGGAATTAAATCAAAGAGTTTGTGGGTAAATACTTAGTATTTTTTTGTCCTATAACATGATGAATCATCTATTAATGGAAATAATGTATCTACATTTTTATATAAAGATATAAAAGAACCATATGTTGCTGTGGTTGCTTTTTATCTTAAGAAGCATAGCTAATACATACAGTACTTACATTTTGGGTTAATGACAGCCATAACATACCATTTTCTTGACCAATATTAAATATTACATTTAAGTATAATTGTATAACTCTACTTGCTGGGAAATGTAAACTTGTGAGTATGTTCTTATTTTGCATTTGCCCACAAAGTTTCATCACTGTTGCTCAGCATGATGTCTAAAGAGTCTACATCTGCATCGCCCCAATGGCGGACATCTGAAAGGGCTCCCCAAGAACTGCTCCCCTCTGCACAGAACATGCATGATAATGGTTAACATCTGGGATTTCTTGCTGCTATGTGTTTTGTCAACCCCACCCCCTGCAATGTTTATGAAAGAAGAACGAAATTTCAAAGCCCACCTGAATTCATTCAGAACCCCTTCAGTCTTATCTGCATCGCCTCAAAGGGGGACACCCTTTGGTAGCAGCCTAAGGATGTCCACCGTTTGCTGCCGTTTCTTCTGTATGAGAATGTTATAGCTTCTCTGTTGCTTCTGAAACTCACCAACCCTCTCATTCCCTGTACCCAATGTCTAGTTACCCAGCCTATAGATTGTAAACTCGTTGAGGCAGGGCCTCTTCTAAGGCTGCTCTTATGGTGCCGGCGGCGGCGACAGTGACATGACATTGCGTCAAAACAAATGCATTGCTGCCGTTGCGTGCCCTTATAGTAAGTGTGGCGCGATGGAGCGATGGCTTGGTCACAATCGCTGGAAGGCATCTCAATTTGATTTTTCCAGCGACCGCAGCCTGCCGTTGCCGTCGCGTCGCCGGCACTATAAGCGTAGCCTAACACATTGAAGGTCTATCCTACCTCTTCTAAAACATTTGTAATCCTATCTGTAAATGTTACATATGCCCATAATCATATCTCTGACTGACTATGAAATATCTGTATACTGAATATGTATAACCTTTGTTTAATTAATGCAACCATTTATTATTATAACTCTGTCTTTTCCTGTCTGTCTCTTATGTAAGAAAATAATTGTATTTAATTGTTATTGTTCTCAAACTGACTGTAAAGTATTGCGATGCCTCCTTAAGTGGAGGTCTCCATTTACCTAAAAAATTCATGATGATGGATGATGGATGATGACGACGAAGAAGAAATAAAAGATAGGAGATTATTGTCCAATTTTAAATTCAGCGTAATTAAACATTTCACTGGACTTTTATGTGCTCTTTGTCATCTTCTAAGAGATAAAGAAAACATTTCCCTGATTTATAATGTGGAATGTATTTCTTTTTAGGTCTTGACAAAGGTTGATGCAGAATCAAATCAGAGTTACTCTTCAATTAATCCAGAGTAGATTGCAGAGTACAATTACACATGAGAATTATGTAGTGTAGCTGCTGTCTGAAAAAGGTGTAAGTATAAAACCCTTAATAAGATGTCATTTGTCTTGACGAAGGGAAGAATATTCTTCATTGTTTTGTTCTGTGCACAGGGGACAAAACTGCCTTTTTGTTTGTACAGATGTGTCCTGTTCTCTCTGGCTAGCCCAGGAAAATCTGTGTCTCTTACACAGAAACGCTGAACATTTCTGTGAGATTTCTGCAGCCAGACTAATTGCCCATCGGATTAACACAATAGGGGCACTGCTATTTGAATGGGGCTGCAGGGACCCCCGCTGTGTTAATCTGACGGGCCATTAGTCTGGCTGCAGAAAATCACAGAAATCTCACAGAAATGTTGAAGCGTTTCTTTGCGATAGCCACAGATTTTCCTTAGGCAAGTGGTCAAATACAGGAGGACTCATCTGTACTGATGCTAAATGCATAATAAACTATTTATACTCTGTGAGCACAACAATGTGATGACGTACAGTAGCACTCCGTGCAGGAAGGCTGACTTGAGAAATACCACACAAGAAGTCCCAGAATGAGAGTTGAAAACTTTAATCTTTACTGATGAACATCTATTAAAATAGTGTATATGGATCCCACATTAGAGAGCCTAACACATTTCACGTTGCCCACAGCACTTCATCAGAGGTTCCATACTCTGTAAACACACCTCTGTGTCAGCCTCACCTTTTAACAACCAGATCATTTGGAAAATTATGACCGCAACTTTAGATTCCTATGGGTTTGGAAAGTGGGTTCTGATAGGAATTAGAGCTCTTTACTTGAACCCATCAGAGATTGTTAAAATGAATGGGTAAACTTCTAAAGCAATTTTGATTACACATGGCACTAGGCTGGTGTGCCCTTTTCCCCACTCATTTTCACCCTTGACTCCCCCGGAAGTAGTCATCTTGGAAAAAGAATGACAGTTGAAATTTTGTCATCTGCCTATCTGTAGACTCCCAGTTAAGTTACTTTTATAATTTCCAGTTATAACTTAGAAAACAAGTTCCACCTTTATTCGATTAAAATATGACGTCATGACCTGACAGAAACATCCTTATAACGCAGCAATATCAAATTCCCCCGCCCTCCTTTTTTCTTATTTTATAGGTAAAGCATGTGAGAATGTATAATTCTTCCTTCTTACCTAAGTTGGCAATCGTTTGGTGCCCCTGCTAAAAATCTGTAAAAAGCCTGATTGTGTGTCTAACATAATGGCTACCTTTCAGTTTCAATCAATTCTTCAGTCAGTATAACTTAGCAGCAACAAATTTATCTTTATATTACTAAAGTAACATTATCTATTATTACAGTTTACAGTTCAGGAACATTGGCAACAAATTATCACAAACAGGAAAGTGTTGCAAAGATCTTACACTGCTGGCGAGGTGGGCTAAACCTGCTACAGGCAGTCCTCGGTTATCCGACACAATGTGTTACTCAAAATGACGTCGGATAGCGAAGCGTTGTAAAGCGAATCAAATTTTCCCATAGGAACACTGTTTAAATCAAACGTTCCGTTCCTGAAGGCATTTTTAATGCGAAAATACACAAAATATTTTACTCAAGCAATAAGATTATGCTGCACACACATACATTATGATGTAAAGATTCTATTTATTGAATCCAGAACTGTATAATAAAACTGTTAGACATGTTTAAAGGCATAAATACACCACAAAACCTTCACACAGACTGATCTGGATGATTTCCCTGACTGCTGCTTTCTGATTGACATAATGTTGCAACTTTGCAAAGCGTCGTAAGAGCGTCGGATAAGCCATTTTGGCGTCGTAAAACCGGCCATAGGGATGCATTGGACAGCGTCGGATAAGCCATTCGTCGTCAAACGAAGCATCGTAAAACGAGGACTTACTGTATAGAAATCAAAGGATGCTTTAAAACAGGGGTGCAAAAATTGGGGGTGCGGGATTTTTTTGGGGGGTGCGATGGTTGCAGAGGACCCGCACTCTTCACCAAGCCATTTAAATCAAATGGTGGGTGGCAACGAGAGGCCTCTGCAACCTCAACTTACCGGGATTCAGATGGCTTCTGGACGCATCGCCATGGCAATGCGGCATCAATTGAAGCTGCGGGGTCAAGTCACGTGACACGTCGCCATGGTGACATGCATCAAATTACGCTACAGGATCCCGGACGTCACATGATCCCCAGCGTCATTTGACGCCGGTTCACAGGACGGGGGATAGGGCGCGAGGGCTGGGGCTGACAGGCAGGGGGTCACAGCCCAGAAACTTTGCGCACCCCTGCTTTAAAACCCTGTCCTGGTGACATCAAGGCTTTTTCTATAGAGCCGTTATGCATATTATTTTTATATTTCTTGAGATGCAGTTCCAGTCTGTTCTTACTTGAAAATTCTGAGGATTCTGCAAAATAGAGGCCTCTGCCATGCAGTAGAGGATTTCAGCCTACTTACCACCTTCAGAGACACTAGACGGGCCAACAATAAGCAAGTACATCAAATATTGTCTCCAGCATAGACAGCAAGATCTTCTGATTTAGCAGCTACTCCCTTCAGATAAGTACTTTTGTGTCACTATGACGATGCGATATTGTCAATAACTATACCTATGAATACACTTCCCAAGTTGTTCTATGATTTAGAAGCCTTTGGCAAACTATCATGTTATAAAATAAATCATTTAAAATCGATGGCTCCTACCCTTGCAGTGCCAGACAATTCGGTGAAGTTACTACAACTGAGAGGTGAGCCCAGCTGAGCCCAGCAGCTTGGATCCGCTCTCTTACAAGTTCAAGTGGACACAAGACCCTCCTCTACAAGACTGTGATATCATTAATGCCTACACATCAACTATTCTGTAAGTGCAGATTAATACAGCAGGACTTTCATTTATATCTCAGAGTACACTGTTCTGTTTTTATCTCTCCTGTGCGCTTTATGTTTGTTCACTTCCACACATTTTCCTCTCCGGGTGAGAGATTACAACTAGCTGCAGGGAGAGTATTAGCTTTATAGTTTATTCCATTGTTTATTGTTCTGGTTAGTGTTTACTACTTTCCGCAGTTCTATATTCTTTTCCAATTACATTTTGATTTTAGTTGGGCCACATCCAACATTAAATATTTAGGTCAAATAAATACTATCCCTCAATTACTTTCTTCATACATTGCCCATACTGATTCTCAGACATGCCTTACACAACCTCCAAATATAAATTCTTAATTTTATTTGGAGTGACAGGAGAGCAAGATGACAAAAGGGTATAGTCAACCTTATATATTTCCAATATGGTGATGTGCTGATTGGTTGTTGTTTTTTAAGCTGTAGCACTCCAGAGATAGCTATTACCTTTATTTTAACAGTTTAGTGTACATGGCTCTTTATATGTAAGCAATATTTAGTAATGCACAATGGGAACATCAACCTACTGTATTTGAGCTCTTTCAAAAGCACTACAGAATAATACATATGCTTATTCCAATTTACATCATATTCTTCTTCATGAGTTGATAACACATTCTCTCAAAGTATAATCGTCATCAAAAAGCTGGGGCAACAAGTAACTTTCATAAAGTCCTTTAAAATGCATACAAATTATATTATAATATGGAACAAAAATATTGTATTCATACTATTTAATAACAAACATGGCAAAAGATTATATTAAAATGATTGCTTTTGGTAGTTATTTCAGACAATTCATAATGGAGTTAGAAACAAATGTCATTATTATTTAGTTATAATATTAACTTTTTCCTTCTTTAATAAAAACCCTTTTCTTTTTATCGTAGACTTGCTTAGTATGGTATGTCATGTTTTTTCTCCACTCGAACATAACTTGGCGCATGATTGTACACACCAGGACAAGTGATTGTCAAATAGGAGTGATCTTTACCTGTGGTGGGAAAAGGGGGGCACATTTTCATCAACAGAGCAGTATCACTCAAAAAGATAGAGTTATTAGAGGTGAAATGCCTCCAAAGTAGATATATGCAAATGTGTCCAGTTAAGTTTGAAATGTTTTTGCACTACAATTCAGCCCCTGAGGAATCTGACTCTACCTTGAAAGGCATAGGGTGTAAGTAGAGAGGGGCAAACCAGTCCAAATTAGTTTCCTGGAATTACCCTTCAAAATCCATTCCGTGTGTTAAAATCCACAGACTGATTTTTTCCAATCCACCTGTTAATAGCCACTATATGGCTTGGTTATGCGGCTTTAAAATAACCCGTGGGCTTAATTTAAATCAATACCATGTGTTATGTTTATTTCTTAATCTGCCACAGGAAATGTTTAAAAACCACAGGCGGATTCATCCATGGTTAAAAATCATAACCAGAGCTACATCATGCCACGTGACGTGGCCACGTGATTATGCACACTTATCTGGGGAGGGTGAGACAGGAGCTGGAAGTAAGATGGTGAGAGAGACAAAATAACACACACACACACACACACACAGACAACCACAACAGAGAACACAGACAAACACACATAACACATTTTTTTCTATTAATATTATTTTCACATTTTGTAATTTGTTCCATTTATTAATTTTTATTTTATTATGAGTAGTGGCAGCCACGGCAGGAGGGGCTCTGCCTGTGCCCATCCTGTGAGACTGAGAAGGTCATAACCAACAACTGTTTTAGGCTCAGTTCCCAGTGCCGGCAGAGGCGTCTTAGCAGTGTTTGATGTCACGAGCGTCTGTTCCTGCTGGTAACAGGCATAGGAGTGGGGTAGTTCTGGGCCTTCTTCAACCCCAGTTTTGAGCATGCCTCAGAAACCGTCTGCTCATGCGCCTGTACAGACTATGTCAAGGGAGAGGTTGTTGTGGAAAATAGCCCTGTTTTAGAGGTAGTAGCATTTTTGGAGTGGGGGGGAGGGGTCAGTTTGTTTGAAACTCCAATATCAGTGTCACCTTTGTCAGAGACCTCACTTGATTCCTTCCTGACTGTGACAGACTGTTGAGGCTTCCAGCACACAGGTCCATCGGTTGCTTCAACAGTTGCACGGGGATCAGATGGTGTTGTGTGCACTTGAAAATCAGGTTGGTGTCGGGGTTGCCAGGTTAGGTTCCAGTAATAATATGGTGTGGACCACCATAACAGGTTTTGGCACTGTTGCCCTGGATCTGGATTCAGCTGTACCACTTGAGTCTGCTACACGCCGCACCTCTACTTCTGCTGCTCCTGCTTGTGTACTGGAAGCTTCACCAGGTGGTGATTTGGGGGTTCAGGTGGTAAAACCACAGCAGGAATAGTAAGTAGAGTAGCTGGGGGCACTTCTAGCAGTCGGGAGGTTGCAACTGCTGTAATCCCGTCTGGTCCAAGCAGTACCCAGTGGAATTTTAAGAAGATGAGGGTGACATTAGTGGTGATAATGGTGGCTATTCTGATGAGTTTAGGGATGAGACTGTGATGATGAAGGAGTTAACCAGGCTCACTAATAAAGGTTCAGCCCACATGGTTACCCCTGATCCATGTGTTGAGGTCCTAGAGTGTCAGCTTTTGGACCCAGATGTCCTAAATGCATTACTGTGACTGTGTGCAAATTATGCGACATTAAAGATTTATGTGTGTTTCGCCTTTCCTGGGGTGCTGGGACTTGGGGATTTCTATGCTGTAAGTTTCAGGGTGGGTTTGCCAGAGAAAGTCTTTACAGAATGTGTCTATATAATGGAGTACCAGAGTTATGGGATACACCAGGAGTTGGATCCGGAAATCGAGTGAGATTCTCGGATGCAGCCAAGCACATTTCTCCGGGCAAACTCTGACTCTGAAAACGTTCTTATGGCTCACCGCCAGGATTCCTGTTGCAGCATCTTCCAGACAAGGTAAACAGGCATGAAGGGGTTAATGTATACCTGCAGTCATGCACAGGATTCCTAGTATAAAGAGGGGTCCCTCATATAAGGAGGGGTGCCCAGATACATGCCCAGTTACCCTGGACCTGTTATAAGGGGTTTAGGGGGTGCTCCAGCTATGTGATAAAGCTGAGAGTGGTTTCTTGTGTATAAAAGTTTTTAAAGTTATTTAATAAAGTGTGCCAAGAATGAGGCTAGTGAGTGTAGGCAACATATACTCTCACTCAATCCCTGACACCAGAACAGGGACTTATATCTTTTATCACATAGAAGACAGGACACAGTATATTTTATTAGAGTTATATTTAATAGGTATATGTACTGATAACCTGTGAATGAACTGTGGGATTTCCAAGTCATGGACTCCAAGAGACGAGATGGCTACCAAGCTTGGTGCCTATGGGTCTATGCAGAGTCTTGACCTGAAAGCCTCAGGGATGCCAAGGTGTTAGAACAGGAATGGTATTACAGTTCTGCTTGAGTACCCGCATCCTGAGCTAACATAGGGCTATCCGGCCACCATTTGCCAAGCCCAGGCTGTCAAGGTTTGTGAATGGGACCCTGACTGACACCCATAAGAAACCTTGCAGCCAATGGGGAGCGCAGATTCCAAGTACCAAACCATCAGTGGCAAATTCAAAGATGCTCTGTGCTGAATAAACGCTAGCAGGCTTCAAAGATTTTGACTCAAGACTTCTTCTAAGTCCCACTTCTGAAGAACGTAGCTGTTGTGTCCGGAATTGCATGCCGAAATCAGTTCCAGGACTTTAGTGAGTACCTACCGGTCATTGGAAAGCGCTCCGACAGATTTCATTTTTGTGAATTTCATTTAAAGGAAAAGTTTATTCGTTAGCCCTGTTCCCAGTAAGTGTGTTAAATGTGCAAATTGTGTTACATTGTGTGTATGTCTTTTCCTGAAATTTGCTTTGCTCATTTAATGATCCCAGTATAAAAAGGTGTTAATAAACCTGGTCTCCCATGACAGAGACACTTCCTGGAGAAAGTAAGGCAGAGGAGCATGGATGTGTGTGTGTGTGTCATGTGACCCACCTCTGCGCTCGAAAGTCTATGGCAGGGAGAGGAGAGAGCTGCGGAGAGAAATGCAGAGAGGACAGAAATTCAGATGCCGGTAAGTCCTCACATGATGAAATTTACACGATCCCGGTTATAACACGGTCTCATTCTGTGGACCCCAAGGAACGCATTATAATGGGGTTCAGCTGTAGTTTGACTGGTGAGCCAATTTTTCTGAATAGCAGGGCATGTCTACCAAATGTGGACCATATCCCCCTTCTGTCCACAACCCCTCAAACACAAGTCAGACATCTCAGGGTAAATTTGTTTCAACCTACTTTGCTTAAGATACCAATGAAATAGAATCTTATAAATATTTTCTTAAGTGGTAGTAGTGCATATGGAGGTTTATACTGCAAAGTCCCAGATGTCCTCCCAGTCATCTCAATCAATAACTAGATTTAGATTGGCTGCTCATTTGAGCATGTAATTGTGGTCAGGAGTATTAATCGAAGCTTCAATACCCATATATATTCTCGTGATCAGGCCTTTCTGGTAAGTTCCTCTCATGCAAAGTGATTCAAAATTTGAATCCGCCCTTGAATATTGGGGTTCTATAGCCAACAATACAATTTTGGGTCAGCTTTCCAGACTATTACCTGTTGCAATTGAGCAGCTTGGTAATATTTCAGTATATCTGGAACTCCCATACCCCTTCTCGCTCTTGAGGCCAGCATAACTGACCTTGCCGTCCTAGGTCTTTTTCCCTGCCAAATTAATTGCAATATTATGTTTCGCAGAGTTTTTAGTTCAGATCCGGTATCTGGATCGGGAGGGTCTGAAAATAATATAATAACCTGAGGAGTATACTCATCTTGACCGATATTATTCTACCGATCCCCGATATCCGGAACCTATCCCAGTTCAATTAATCTTTTTTGATCCTGTCAAATAGGGGTGGGTAATTACAATGATAGAGGGAGTTATAATGCCTGGTCACATTTACTTCTAAATATTAAATGTGAGAGGAACTCCATCTATAATTAAAATTCAGTTGTAATAGCTTAATCTCCGGGGCTGGGAGATTCAAATTTAGGGCCTCTGATTTATCATTATTAATTTTGTAGCCCGAGATTTTCCCAAATTCTGTTAATACATATTGGAGATTGGGTAGCGATGTCTGGGGATTGGCTTACGTTAAAATAATATCGTCTGTAAATAGTGAGATTTTGTAATTTATTTTTCCAATTGTGATGCCCTGAATATTTGTATTTGCTCTAATATTTGAGGCTAGGGGTTCAAATGACAAGGCGAAGAGGAGAGGTGACAATGGGCAACCCTGCCTTGTTTCATTTCTGGTTTTTATCAAGTCTAGGTCGTTCCCTGGAAGCTTAACCAAAGCTGTCGAGTTCTGATATAGTACTCGGACTCCTTCTAAGAAGGGTCCCTTAAAGCCAAATGTTTGCATTGTTGTGTCCAGGAATACCCAATCTATTCTGTCGAACGCCTTTTCCGTATCGAGGCTCAACAGAACAACCTTGGTCCCAGTGAGATGCACATGGTCCACAATATCTATTATTTTTCTGGTGTTGTCCGAGGTTTCCCTCCTGGTCAATATGAATTAATCTTGGCAAAATGGGATTCAGCCTATTTGCCAGAATGTTAATATATATTTTGAGGTCAGTATTAAGCAGAGATATCAGACGGTAACTGCAGCACTGCATAGGTCACGGCCCTCTTTATATAGAATAGCCAGGTTTGCGTAGAGCATAGTGGTTGGGATAGGCTTCCCTTCCAGAAATGAATTGAACAGTCCTCGTAGTATAAAAACACATCAGGTGCAAGGAGGTATATAATTAGAACACAGAGTTGACCCAAGTGGGGTCAAAAGATTCCCCACATAATTGCATTCAATGCTAGGATAATTTATTTCAGACAACAGTGGCCCGTCAGATAATTTTTCTGTTGGTCAGTCTAGTAACCATTAGGGATCAGAATATTAGAATAAAAAATAATAACATTTTATTACATCAAGGCACAAATAATCACAATGAAAGATTAAAAATATCATAAAAATGCCCTGTAGTGGAGTAGGAAGTAGAGTGTTAATCTTATTTTAGTTACATCTATATTAGGTTTGATAAACTCAGAAAAACCTCTACACTGACAGCCAATTTATATCTCCAAATATTTCTGCACATACATATAATTACTACAGATAAGGTCAGACTGTGTATCTATGGCGTTCCTCTATAATGGTAGTGTGCTGGAGAACAAAAGGATAGTTAGAGTATACCTGACCAGACTTAATAGGTATAACACTAACTGTGTTACAAGTTATATAAACCTGAGATCAGACAAATTAGTGTATCACTGCATAGTATTTGGGTAATTGCCCAGTAAAAAGTATTTATTCCTTAGGCTTAGATTTCCTATGGTATGAATCATATAGTGTTAATTTAGTCCCATTTGTGATTACATACATTGATCTACTGTATGTAGCATAGAGACATCAAATGTAGTGTCTCAATGTATAAGTAGGTGTCATAGGACATATATGTAGTAAATAGCAAAAGTGGACCGGTACACAGCCCACTGGTGTCTAATAGGAAATATTTCCAGATAGAACGCACACAAGTTATGTAGATCCTATTCATAAGATAAGTATTAGGAAAACATAGAAGGAATACAACAAAATGTAACTGGATCCAACTATATTACACCTATGGTCTACCAGAGTATAGCCTGGCACTCTGCAGTAAGCATAAGGGTCTCAGCGGACCCGATATAAGAGGAGGAGAAACACCACAATACAAGTCGTGATTGTGCAGAAGACTGTCGCCACTCCGTGACGTCACATCAGTAACGCCCTACTCATCGACTCATGTTTTGCATGTGAGCCACGCTTCTTCAGGGGAAAGGAATCGCAAGGAATTTTTTTATAATAAACATTAGTTAACCCATCAGGTCCTGGGGCCTTGGCTGCTTTTAATAACTAAACTGCATCTAATTGCGCAACCTGGGTGATCTTACCATTTAGAGCGTCAGATTCAGTGTTGGTTAGTTGGGATAGGTTACAATTCTCAAAATATGCAGGAAAAGCCTCTGAGTTTGAGGACTGGAATTTCTCCTTCGAAAGTTCAAATTCTATAGTTTTGTATCTAATTTAATGAATTCTTGGGCGATTTCTCTGTCGTTATGGGTGATAATGCCATTTTTACCTCTAATCGCAGATATTTATGACCTGACCGGCACTCCCTTAGTGTGCTAGCTAGGAGTCTATCAGCTTTGTTTGCCTTGTCATAATACCGTTGGTTGGTCCATTTCAAGGTCTTCTCCACATCCTCTAATTGAATCTGTCTCAGTGCTACTCTGGCTACGTAGAGGGATTTATAAATTTTATTTGATGGATTCATTTTGTGTAGCATCGCAGGAGCCGAGACAGAGCCCTTGTTTATATTAAAGTACTCATTCAGTGATAGTTTAATTTTGTTTGCTATTTCATGGTGGTTTAAAAGGGAGTCATTTAGCCTCTAGTGGAAATAATTAGTTTTGAGAAAGGGGAGAGTGAGAGTCAGGTCAAATGAGACAAAGGGCTCTAAGCAGTAAGCGCCGAAAAGGCTTTTTTCGCCATTTTCTCGCCAATATTGCCTTCCAGATACAGTAAGCGCTGATAAGGTCGAAAAATCGTAATTTTATTTCCCTGAAAAAACTTTTCGGCAGCCGGGTGCCGATAAGTCCCTTTTCGCCACTTATCGGCACTTTCTGAAACCAGCTGAATTCTAGTAGCCTCCGATCAGCTTTTCACTGCTGATCGGCACTCTAGAATTGAGATTTTAACGCCAATCCAGCCCGCCAACTAAAGTTGGCAAGTTGCTGGGGGAGAAGCATCGGCAAGGTCGACACTTAGAAAAAATCAGGCCTTTTTCCTGGCTGGGATTGATGCCGGTGGTCTCCGGAGCTGATACCCATTAATACCAGCATCGGAGCCCCCCAGCATGCATCCGAGGCAGGAAAAATGCATTTAAAGCCCACTTCATTACCTTAGCGGCTAACCGCTAAGGCAATGAAGGGGTTAACTAGCCGTGCCAGGTTTATTGTGGGTAGCGGGGGTGGGTGAAGGGGGTATTTGGCCCTTGGTTGCTGTTTAGGGCTTGCGGGGGGTTGCAGGTGGACTTAACCCCTTCATGACCTTAGCGGATAATACCGCTAAGGTCATGAAGGGGTTACGTCAACCCGCAAGCCCTAAACAACCACCGTTGGGGGTAATACTCACTTTGCCCACCCCCGCTACCCACAATTAAAAAAAAACACACACAACAACCCCACAATAAATAAATAAATAAATATATAAATATATATATTAAACCAACAACCCCTATGCCCCCCTAACATACAGTACACTTATGCACAGCAATGTAGGCCGTCGGGGGCCCTCGGGTGTTAGCCACAGGCCAGGAGTACCAATTCTGTGCCCTCCCCCAAATAATTTAAAAACTCATACATATTTATAAAAAAATAATCCCCCCCCCTTCCTAACACATACAGTATAGTAATGGGCACAATTACTATTATCCACAAATGGATAATAGTGCATTTGCCCATTTAAAATACATAAAGAACAATACATATATTAAATACATATTGCACTCGCCTTTGTCCGGCTGCCACGATGAAGCCCATCCTCATCTTCATCACCGTCCATGCCCCCTCCGATGCTGCAAAACATAAACAAGAATAAAAACAGCCAATGTAATGTCCCCTAACCCCTTAATCACCATAGCGGTTATTAACCGCTACAGTCATTAAGGGGTTAACCCACCCTCACCCACCACTCGGGAGGCCTAAATTACATTACACACATTTAAGAAAAGCAGCATATCAAAATACATTGAAAAAGTTCAAAACAAGCAATTCCAAACAAATCATTTCTTACCCTGTATGTATATATCAATAGAGACATACATACATACAGTGGCAAGAAATGAGAATGGAAAAAAATTGTATCACATACACTGGCGACACACTTTATTCGAGCTCGGCTAGTCCCACGAATTCGGGTATACCCGGGTGTATTGAGGTTTGTGACTGTTTTCTGCCCGAGTGCATTGAGGTATTTTCCAGGCAGGGATTGAAGCATTTTATTCCCGCTGGCTGCAATACTGCACAGTATATATATATATACTGAATTACAATTCATGAATTTATGCCATCTGGTAGACACGTGAAGCATTGCAGCCTATTAAATCCTAATCATTATCATTTAACAGATCAGCCGCCCGTCAGCCAGGCATGAACCCAGGCTGGGAAGGCAAACGCAACAGGGCTTGTCAGAGGTGAGGAGCGGCGCATTCCTGGTATCTGCCAGGTACATACTGGGTATTTGCTCGAATAAAGTGTGTCGGTGCAGTATAATACATTACAAAAAACAGTTAAAGTTAAAAAAATTACATTTATTTTGTTCACTTACCATTAGCTGCCCCACTCACCGACTCCCGTTGAACACCAAGCTCTCCAACCAATCCACGCACAGCAACAGGAAGCCATAAAATAACAAACCATAAAAAATAAACCGACTATTTTTTTTAATCCAAAACGTCAATAAGATCTTCATCTGTGTTCTTCCATCTTCTTTCTTGTTCTTCTGGGGTCTTCTGGGGGTCTTCTTACCGTCTGCTGCCACGCCCCGGCCCTCTTCTTCCTTCCGGAGGTCCGTCCTCCTCGGCGTCTGCCTTCAAATTGAGATGACATAGGCTTTAATAGGCCTATGACGTCACATTATCGTCATATAGTTCCCACGCCCCTGATTGGGCCGTGAAAACCATGTAATCTGGAGGGGGAAAAAAATTGATGACGTCATTTAAAGGCAATGACGCCAGCCAATCAGAATGGCTGTGCTTCAAATGCCTTTAATACGATGTCATGAAAAGAAAGATGGCCGGCCTCACATGGTACGGTAGCCAATGTCACCGTCCCTGATCCACAAATCAATGCGGTTCAGCTCAGGGGACCCCCTGCTCCCGTACACTATTATTAAAAATACATTAATGCTGCTTCATTACCATAGCAGATAGCCGCTACGGTAAGGATTGATTGTTTATTTATATGTGTGTTTTACTCATAGTGTAGATATACAGAGGGTCTCCGGAGCTGAACCACTTTGGTTTTGGGTCCGGGGACCCACTGCTTCCTGATATACAGGGCACTTTATGGGGTGCCGGTATCCCTCTGCTTTGTTTACATTCTGTGGTCACGTGATCCGGACATTTAAATGCAGAGGGATACCGGCACCTCATAAAGGGGCCTGTATCTCAGGAAGCAGGGGGTCCCCGGACCTGAAACCAATGCGGTTCAGCTCTGGAGACCCCTTGCACATCTACACTATGAGTAAAAATTGTTTTTAAATATTTTTTATTTTGCCGATGTTTGCGCAGAGAGAGTGGCGGATCTCTCTCTACTGACATCTCGGCAGGGGAGGGCGTATCGCCAGGTTATCGGCAGACAGACTGTCTCTCCACCGGCTACTTGGCGTTTTGCTTTCGCAGTGATTCGCCAGGGATTCGGCCCTTCCTGAATACTGCTAGGACAGATCGCCAAAATCATGCCGATATTCAACCCCTGCCGAGAGTGCTTTTTCGGTGCTTACTGCATGAGGCCCATAATCCTTATGTTTGATAAAGGTGAAAATTGACGCAAGAGAAAATTCCTCCTCTATATAAAAAAACCAGATTCTAACATAATACCTATCGCCTGAAGCATTGATGAGTCAAAGTCTTCCAAGCGCTGGACACATTTTGAGTCATGAATATTTATTTGAACCCTACAAATGAATCACTGCTTTTACAACAAACCACTCCATGTCTGGTAAATGGAAATGGGTATTGGTTCATTTTCACACAGCCATTAAAAAGCAAATAGTCGTGAATCTGATACCATAATTTGTGTCTTGGCGGAAGACATGTTAAATTAATGAACCAGGTGTGAGGAGTTGTACAAAAAAAAATCACATTTTTATAGCAACACTGGGAGTGGAAAAATGCTAAATTAGAAGTTTCGGTATATGTTATGTTTTTTTTAATATTTTAAATTTGCAGAGGATTACGTTTTCTACTCTTTTTAATATATTGTTTTAAATAAAAAACACTAATAAATCATGAGTAAAATATGTCATAGTGGAGCTGAAGAACCATAGTGCAATATATAACAGTTCATAAAATATTCTATTCAAATAGCTGAAGTTGGACTGCCTTCGAAGTAGAAGAAGTTAACTGCAGGAACAGAATTTTATTAGCTACTAAAATTAAGAAAGAGCACTGCTGTTTCACAGCCAGATAATTAAGTACCGTTTTCTCTTTTTTAATAGTATAAAATTAAACTTCCTGTTTAAAGGGCCTGGTTATAGCAGCAATGAAGGGTGCATTGCTGTGCCCTTAGGGCATAACTAGGAGCACAACATAGCACTTATTCTAACAAGAGTTTGAATGGGATTGAAATCTGTGTGTTTGATGAAAAATGCTGCAGTAGACAAAACACAAAATTGCAGGTAATAAATCAGGTGCCCAATTTTTCACATCATTTTAGCTAATCCATAAAATCTCATTGCAAAGTGGTTCACCTGAAACAGAAGCTGCTGCAATCATTCAGCATCTCAGAAAAGTTATTATGCAGGGAGAGAATACAAATGAGACACAGGGTAGTGTTAAAAGATGCAAGAGATTCCTGCAGGGAAATATAATGTACTGTAGAAGATCCTACTTGAAAGTCAGCATTGAGTTAGGCCACTCCATTGTCTGTTATTTGAAGATGTTACCAATGTAGTGGGGTGGAAATAGGTACGTGCAAAATTATTATGTTTCCATCAATATTTTCTAAAACTACTGTAGTATTTTGGATAATCAAAAAGCATATTCACTCGAACAATACATAATGTGTCATGGGTAATAAAACATTCAAATCTTTAATTTTATACAACACTGTACAGTATGTCTCCAGTCATGATAGTGTTAACTAACATTCATTGACTCGTGGTGTTCCAATCACAGCCCCAATTTTAAGACCACTAAATGATTTTATTTTACAAAAATGTTCCCTGCATATGAAATGAAATCAAACCCGCATTTGCGGATTTTACATACTTACATATTAATGAATAGAGGGTAGGCATAACTATATATCCAATATCCATCACTCATCTTCTTACTGGTGCCTGGTGAGTGAACGCAAAGGGTAAGAGATGCTTTTCCATAAAATAACTCCTGGCACTGAAATACAGATTATAACCTGTTAAAGAGAATGTGCTATATGGAGTATCCTGGCACGGGAAGGTGTCTCTTAGAAATAACACAGCTTGGCAGTTATGGCCCAAAATGTTTTTGTTAAGTTGAGTCAACTTGGAGTTTAGAAGAGCAAGGCATACTGGAAGTTAGACTAATTTCTAAACATTTAAACCATGACACTACTTAAACAATGATCCTGTTTGCATCATTTTAATTCCATCAACATATTTTTTTTTATTTTTCCAGGCCTTAGCATGAAAAATGTATAGCACATGCCTAGAAAAATATAAACGTCCGCATTACAAAATGTGTTTACCACATACAGTACAACTGACTAACAAATTGGCATTAATAAATGATCTACATTCTTTTTATACATATGTATCACTCAGTACCAACCATTTGAATGTTAACTATGCAAAAAAAGAAAATCTGCTACAAAAATCACTTCAAACAGTGCACGGTCAGTGAGTACTTGATTGAACTTAAAGTCATGATGTTTATCTTAAGTTTTATCTGCCATAACATACAGCTTTTTCTTGGTTAAGAAAGAACAGTATAAATAAACTCACTCATTTACAGCTATTGCTCCTATTTGGGCGGTCAATTAAAATGACTGATTCTGCATTCTTTAACTGCAAGTGGATTCAGATCAGACACATTGAGGTTCTGGCATATTAAAGTGACAAAAACCACAGTACACAGTACAGTAAAAAAATTAATTACATTTGTATGTTTTAGACAGGTCTCTAAAATCTATTACCTCCATTATCATAAAGTTATCATAAAGTGTTTACACTGTAGACAAGAATCCTGGATAGTGACATGAAAATAAGAACACTGATGTTTCAAATAGATAGTAAAAAAAAAAAAAAGGTAGACTCCTCTTTTGCATCCCATTATGACTGATGGCTGTTACAGTTAATGCAATGCTCTTTGTGGGAGAAAACATGATGTAAAGTTATGTTATTGGCTTTTGCAGATATGCGGAAGGCTTAATGTGATGTTAAGTTAGGATAACAGCACGGTAAGTTACTTAACTGTGTTTTGTGGATCTACTGTAGGTCTTAAAGAATGGCGTTGGCTTAATGTAATATTTTTTATCTAACCTTTTGCATCAAAGAATCCCACTGCTTCAGTATCCAGTTTTATGTTCTAACTCTTATCTAATCCCAGTCTGCATTTCTTGGAATGGATTATGTGGCACAACGGCACTAGACTTAAATCATGAATGATAGATAGATAGATAGATAGATAGATAGATAGGTAGGTAGGTAGGTAGATAGATAGATAGATAGATTCAATTGACCAATTCAGTTTATTGCAGATAGAGATCTGCAGTTCTTTCCAGCACTTATGTTCAATGTACTCACCTATGTCATTGCTACTGAAGCAATATATTTTTCTATTTGACAACACTTGTTTGACTCCTCAACACAAGTCAGAGCCAAACTCTGCTATTGTTTTAAGACACCATACCTTTCTTCAAGTAACTGAATGCCCTGCTATACAACACAAGCGTTCCTCATTGCGTGAGCCTCTCTAATTGGCAGCAGAGTGCAGGCCTTGCTGACATCTGCAACCGGTTTCAGTGATAATAAATCAGAGGTTTCCTAAGCATGGCATTTTGCCAAACACTTTTCCTTTCCTTGGTTAGGCAAAAAAGCTGAAGACAACCTGACTTTAGCAGCTACAGTATGGTGTTTGGAAAAATCGAATTTGTCTAGAACCTTTGCTCTACATTTTATTCACTTGAATAGATTGTAACTGAAGAATATACTGATATTAGGAGACATGCAGACACAACCTTTACAGTTGCTGGATTGTATTAAATCCCTGAAATTCAAAAGTAATGTTATGTTCTGCCACTAAATTATATCGTTTTAAGGCTTTGTGTTCACTACAGATGTTTTCTCGAACTGCAGAAAAAAAACCTGCAAATAAAAAGAAAACACTGTTAAACTTTAAAAATACAGTAGTTATATTTGCTCAGTTTCAATTTATTGGCATTAATAAATAATACATCAAATAAAGCAGCAATAGGCTCTAAAAAAAACCCACTGCAAATTACGAGTTCCACCAATCACATAGGGCAAGAAAAATATTCTAAAGATTCAGAAATGTCAGGGTATTTTCAGAGAATTGAAAATGCCAAATTTCATTAAGTTGAAACCAGGATCTACAAGATTAACATGAAACATTTACATTTAGTAAGATGATAAAGAGTGAACACATACTGTACAGTATATCCTTATTTGTGTGTACAAATCAAATCCACTGAAGAAGAATTCATGTGATTTTAATCAGTATTACCAAAAATATTAATTTTAAATACTGAAAGAAGTAGAAAATAGATATCAAGATTATAGGCCTGAAGTTTAACTGAGAGTTAAGGCAAAAGTTGGTTATGGCATCTGTTAGGTGTGCTTGAAATGTAACATTCTATTGACACTGAACTTGTCATCATTTATGGTAATTACTTCATGCATACCCGACTTCTATAGTATGGTATGATGAAAACCTTTCAAGGAGGATGGATTTTATTAAGCCAAATAAACAACATATTTCGTTAAGTATGTGACTTGTCAAAAGTGTAAGCAATGCCAAATTTTGAATTGGGGTCTATCCATAATTCACCATACAAATAGCCCTCTAACAGTATTTCAATGACCTGTTCTTCAACGTGGCAGTAAATTAACATCCTGAACAATTGATCTTTTTTAACCCATGTGCTGCCACGGGGGGGCTGCAACACATTGCAATTCAGTTCTTTGCAGGCCCCTTCTGACAGCAAATGAGTTCATTTTAATCAGATGAGTGACAAGTGTATTTTTACGATGGATGTGGCTGCAAGTCGAGGTGGTAGAGATCTGACTGACTCGTAAAAAAAAATCCATCTTGCCTGGTAAATAAGAATGTTTCCATTTCTTTTTTGGCACCGATCCAGAGGGTCTTAAAATGCATGTGGCTTGAACACTCATGGGCCTAAAGCCATAGATTTTATTTTAACAAATAAAAAACTGCCAAGGAACTTCGTAGAATCGCTAAACGGAGAGATGTGAAGTTGAAACTTTGATAAAATAAACAGAATCCATAAGGACACTTTATTTACAGGAAAAACCTCCCCCAGCCCAAACCACTTTATAATGAGTGGAATCAGGCTGGTTACACCCGATGCAAAATCCCGGCCAGTATTTTCCCAATCAATTTAAATATTAAACAGTTTTTCCATCAGTCGAACCAGGATAACTGTGACTAGGCCATGCCCCACTAAAGCCCTCATTCAATATGCAGGGAAGCTGTTTCTCCATGTTGGAAAAAAGAATAGCTCTAGTCACATACAGTAAATAGGAATAACTTATTTTCTGGGACCAGGATGCATCTGGGTACAAAAATTGATAGGGAGCACTTACGCAAATCCTGATGTTACTGCCATGAGTGCTTGGAGGGCTGGGGTGAACCAGATGTAGCAATGAAATGAAGAAATTCTCTCTCTCATGGACTTTTAAGAGTATTTATTAATCGTACAGGACCTGTAGGACTAATAAATAGTCCTAAATATCCATGAGTGCGGATTTTTTTACTTCATTACCATAAAGCATTTACAGGATATTGAATAAGGCCTCAATTTAGGGGTTTATTCTACATTTCATGAAGTTGATCAGGAATTTTGGCTGTAAACAGCCGGATTGGCCACTGTGGCAGGTAAGAATAAGCCCCTAAGTGTCATAAACAGACTGGTAATGCACAGTTAACCATGCATTAGCTTCCAATACATTAGTACACTCTTTACTGTGTTCTCACCATATACAATAGCTACAATTGATTTTATGAAGTCAATGAAACAACACAGTTAATTAAAAATTGCTTTAAGTATGTGGTTTGTCAAAAGTGTAAGCAATGCCAAATGGGTCTATCCATAATTCACCATACAAAGAGTGTTTGTTTCAAGGTGACTATTCATTCAGCTGTACTAAGGTGTTTTTTTTAAATTAAAATTAATATTTTAATTGAAATCACACTTTGTCCATTCAATTGTTTTTGTGGTAAATAATGGAGTGATAGAGTAGTTTTTATTGCTGAATTGCCCCTGCGATGTTCATATATATGCAGCGGCCATTATCCAATCATTTACCTGGGTAAATCCTGCACTATACCATGTGGTGGTCCGAGATGGTCCGCTGCAGATATAATGGCCCATCAGATTAACACAGCAGGAGTCCCTGCTATGTTAATTCTACTGGGGTTTACCGGTATGTAAAAGACGCGCAGTAAGAGATAGGCTGAATCAGTCACTCTAACTGCGCGCCTCTCAAAGGAGATCACAGGGGTTTTATTTAATTTTAGACATTACAGTAATGCAGCAGGGGGTCTCCGGAGCTGAACCGCATTGATTTCAGGTCTGGGGACCGCATACTTCCCGAGATACAGGCCCAGTTATGGGGTGCCGGTATCCCCGCCATGTTAAAATCCTGTGGGTCACGTGACCATGGGATCTAAACAAAGCAGAGGAATACCGGCACCCCATAACGGGGCCTGTATCTCAGGAAGTAGGGGGTCCCCGAGGCTGAAATCAACTTTGTTCAGATCAGGAGAGCCCATCTCACACTAGTATCAAACACCCCCCCCCCCTCCCCAATAAAAATCATTACCTTAGCGGATAGCTGCTAAGGTAATGAAGCTGCTTACATTTTATTTGACTCCTCCCTCACTTCCTCCTCTTATATTCACAATGTAGCTAAAACCTGTTGTTTTTTCCTAATTTCCTAAAATGCTAATGCAAGCCTTCATTCTTTCCCATCTTGACTATTGTAACTTTCTAATGTCCAGCCTTCGTGCCACTCACCTGTCTCTCCTATCTATCCTAACACTGCTGGTAGAATCACTTAACTCCCCTATATTTGTCTCAGCACCTCTCCTGCTGAAATCCATCTCCTGGCTTCCTTTCAAATCCTGTATTACATAACAAATTATCTTCTATTTTTAGGCTAAATACTTTTCTGCCCCTCCTTACATCTCAGCCCTATCGCCTGATGAAGCACAACTCCGTGTGAAACGCGTTGCGAAAGCCCTACAGCGTTATTGGGAACCAGTCCACTAGTGTACCAAGCCTCAGCAGTCCCACAAACATCTAGAGACTCTTCGGTACGCCGGAGTAATTTTCTTTGGGAACCGGCATTTGAGGCGGGCTACCATCTAAGGGTCCTACGGGTCCTGCAAGAGCTGCAACCCGGAAGGAAGAGCAACGTGGTGCCGAGCCAGGCAGCCCCAGCGCGCGGGTCTACCTTGTAAGTCTCAGCACCATCTCCCTGTGCCCAGGATACCACCAGGACTGCTTTCCTCTGCCCTATTCTACTGGACATACTTACCCCACCATGTAAGTTTTTATTGTTATTATTCAATTGTTTTAATTAAATCTTGACCCTTGGTGCGCTTTTGTGTTCCATTTTCTGCTGTTGGCCGGCGTTTGGAGTCATCCTGCGACGGGTACTGTGGAGGAGGGGTACCTTCACACCGCATCAGCTGCAAGAGGGAAGAGTTGATCTATCCTAAGATCCGGTTAGGAAGCAAGAGCGCGGTTTGACTTCACTACATAACAAATTATCTTCTATTTTTAGGCTAAATACTTTTCTGCCCCTCCTTACATCTCAGCCCTAATTTCATGCCATACACAAAAACACTCTTGAGTTAAGGTTAAGGATGTCTTTTGGTTACTCATTTTGTAGCTAAAGCCCTCTATTGCTGTGACGATAGCTTCCACAGGCTTATTAATATTACACAAAAATAATTGGGTTTGAACTGAACGAGGCTTAAGATATAATAAATTGTATTTATTCCTTAGAATAAAGGTGAACACAACAGATAATACAGTAACAAACAAGAAGTACACTTACATTGGGGTTGGGGAATCAGAAGTATGATGTAGCATTTCTCTCAACAGTCAGGAAATCATTCAGGTGAGATCAGGTTACCATATCAGCAAACGAAAACGAATGAAGACTTTGCATGAAGACCAAAAATAAAGACAAAGGATAGATGGGGAACAGAAGGTTATAAACCTTTTGTCCCTCTATCTGTAACATTAAGAACCTGTGATTGGTTTGCAATTATCTCCAGCCAATCTTTGATGGGGGGACACATTTTAGGACAGGCCCCCCTGCTAGCTGGCACATGTGCAGTAGAACTCTGGGGTCTCCGTTCTGAGGCCCCACATGTGCAAATGGAATGCCAGCCCAGCTACCCCTCCGGATCTTGGACAAGATAACCTGTGTTGGACAGTGATAAGTGGGACACTTAAAAACTGCTATGGTATGCGCCCCCTCCACTCTCACAGAGACAGGGAGGGTGATAAAACCTTTTGAACAAAACTTAAGTTCTAGCCATTGGCCATGTCTCTAGGGCCATCTGTCATCCTGATAGCAAAGGAATTTCTCTGAAGTTTTGTCCATACCTTGAGACACAGTATTAACGGACTATTAACCCTTGTGCTCCCGGATGGATTCTAGTGTGTGTGTGCAGACACTGATGTACAATAACAGAGGGGAAACAGGAAAATACACATTTACAGGTTATAACAGGGGTGAAATCACATTTCTGGACCTCAGTCCAGTTAACCCCTTGTCTCCCTGGCGGGGTCAGGGGTGGCCAAATGGGGTGCAACCCCTTTAATACCGGGCCACCCCCTTTCTCCCTCTACACCTCCCCTTCTTAATGCGTGTCCTGTGGCCCACTGGCCCTAACGGGAAGTGGGGCACTGCTGGCACCATTAATGAATTCAGCCTCAGAGGGATAGTCCTGGCGTGAAAGTCCATCAGCATTGCTGTTTTCACTGCCCTTTTTGTGCTGAATGGTAAATTCAAATTCTTGCAACGCCAGGCTCCGTCTCAGCAGTTTGGCATTCTCCCCTGATACCCTCTGTAGCCAACTCAGGGGATTGTGGTCTGTGATGACCGTGAAAGCCCTCCCATAGACATAGGGCTGGAGCTTTTTGAGTGCCCACACAATGGCCAGGCACTCCTTTTCAATGGTGGCATATGCCACCTCCCTGGGGAGCAGTTTGCGACTGAGATACACCACAGGGTGCTCTTTGCCGTCGTCCCCCACCTGGCTCAACACAGCCCCCACACCAAAGTCTGAGGCATCAGTCTGAATAAGAAAACGCTTGGTATAGTCTGGGGCAGCCAGGATGGGGGCCTCAGCAAGCGCAGCTTTCAGGGCCTGGAAAGCAGTTTCACAGGCAGGAGACCAGGTAAATAGCACAGGCAGTTGCTTCTTAGTCAGATCAGTCAGGGGTTTGGCCATGGCGCTGTACTGTGGGACAAACTTCCTATAGTACCCTGCGGTGCCCAAAAATGCCATGACCTGTTTCTTGGTTTTTGGAACAGGCCACTGAACTATGGCTTCTACCTTGGCTGGCTCTGGTTTGAGATGCCCTCCACCCACCCTGTGCCCTAAGTACAGGACTTCTGCCATCCCTACCATACACTTAGTGGGTTTTAAGGTAAGCCCAGCCTCCCTGATCCTATCCAGCACCGCAGCTACATGTCCTATGTGGGATTCCCAGGAATTACAGTACTAAAGACAGCAATGTCATCTAAGTAAGCCCTGGCATAGCTCTGCATCCCTTCCAGTAACCTATTGACCAGGCATTGGAAGGTAGCCGGGGCATTCTTCATCCCAAATGGCATCACCAAAAACTCATTGAGGCCACTTGGAGTGATGAATGCTGACTTCTCCCTAGCCTCCAGGGTCAGGGGAATCTGCCAATAGCCTTTGCTCAGATCCATGGTGGTCAGATACTTTGCCCCCGCGAGTTCATCTAGTAACTCATCCATGCGGGGCATGGGGTAAGCATCTGACACCGTCCCAGTGTTGAGCAACCGGTAGTCCACACAAAACCTGGTGGTTTTGTCCTTCTTAGGCACTAGGACTACTGGACTTGCCCAAGGGCTCTGGGACGGAGTAATTACCCCTAGGGTCAGCATCTCCTCAATCTCTCTCTCCATACTTGTCTTGACCTCTGCTGTCACTCTATAAGCGTGCTTATGCAGAGGCTGCAGGTCCCCTATGTGTACTGGGTGTTTGGTGAGATGTGTGGTCCCTGGCATGTCAGTGAAGAGGGCGCTATACTGAGCTAGCATGTCCCTGGCTTCTCCCTTCTGCCTAGTACTCAACTGTGCCCCTATCTCTACCTGCTCAACAGTGTTTCCTTGCTTTGCCTCCCCATGGAGATCAGGCAGAGCATTGCTCGCCGGATTCTCCAGCAGTGGGCTACAAATGGCCATTACTGCTCCCATACTCGGTGCTCTGTATTCCTTTAACATATTAATGTGATATGTCTTGTGCCTCTCAGGCGCTACCTGTACAACATAGTTGCACTCATTCACCTTTCGGATGACCGGGTACGGTCCCGACCAGGCAGCCATTAACTTGTTCTCCCGAGTGGGTTTGAGAACAAGCACCTGCTGTCCTGGGATGAATTCTCTGCTACGGGCCTGCTGGTCATACCATTGCTTCTGCTTGGTCTGAGCAGCCCTGAGGTGGTCCTGGGCCACCCCCATAAGCATCTCTAACCGGTCTCTGAGATCTACTACATACTGGATCACTGAAGCATCAGTAGCAGTAGTCTCCCCTTCCCATCCCTCACGGAAGAGGTCAAGAGGTCCACGTACCCTGTGGCCATATAGTAGCTCGAAGGGGGAGAAGCCTGTAGATTCTTGCGGTACCTCTCGGTATGCAAACAGCAAGTGCTGCAGGTGAATCTCCCAGTCTTTCCCCTCTGCCTCTATAAAGGTCCGAAGCATCTGCTTCAGGGTACCATTAAACCTCTCACATAATCCGTTTGTTTGGGGATGGTAAGGGGTAGTGCGCCGATGCTGTACACCGCAAGCATCCCAGAGACAATGTAACAGTTCACTCATGAACTGCGACCCCTGATCGGTTAGGATCTCACTAGGGAAACCTACCCTAGCAAAAATGTTCAGCAAAGCTGCTGCCACTGTCTTGGCACTTATGGTGCCCAGCGCTACCGCCTCGGGGTACCGGGTGGCAAAATCCACCACTGTGAGGATGTAGCGCTTCCCTGACCTGCTAGGAATCATGAGGGTTCCTATCAGGTCCATCGCTACCTTCTGGAAGGGTTCCCCTATTATCGGTAGGGGTTTCAGGGGTGCCTTCACACGGTCGCCCGCCTTACCCACTCGCTGGCAGGCATCACAAGAGCAGCAGAAATTGCTCGCATCTCGGGATGCCCCCGGCCAGTAGTAACGCTGTAATAACCGGTCTCGCGTCCTGGTGACCCCCTGATGTCCCGCTAACGGAATAGAGTGAGCTACCTGTAACAATTGCTGTCGGTACCCCTGGGGTACTACTAGCTGTCGCTTACCGGTCAATCCCTTCTCTATCCCCGGGTTCCCTTCTCTGTATAGGAGTCCCTTATGCCATAGGCAGCGCTCAGTGCCCTCCCCTGCCTGAGATTTGGACGCCCGAAGTCTCACGCCGGCCAGGGTAGGGTCTGTCTTAACTGCCTCCCTAAACTGGGCTCCTAAATCTGGCCACCCCCCAGTCATGTCATTGTCAGGGGAAGGGGACAAGGTAAGGGGAAACAGTAAGTCAGCCTGTGGTTGCAACTGATCCTGGCTTACCTCCCCGGGCTCCTCTGTGCCCTCCGCTAACATTGGTCCCAAAGGCTGGGGGACTGGGGTGGCCACCTCCGGCATTGCCACGGTCTTGCTCCGGGTAACCGCCGCCACTGCAGCGGGCTGGGGCACACGGTCGTAGGTGCAAGTCATCGGTCCCAGGTCGTTGCCCAAAAGAATTTCAGCATCCAAACCTGGTAAAACCCCCACCTCCCGCACACCCTTGCCCACCCCCCAATCCAAAAAAATGCGGGCCACCTGCAGGAAACGTGGCTCTCCGTCAGCCACAGTGATCTGAATCCCAGGGCCTGGGAGCAATTCCTCTGGCCGGACCATATCAGGTCAGACCAGGGTCACTGCAGCTCCTGAATCAAGCAAGCCGACTGCTGGCCGGCCACCGACTGTGACCGGGGTGAGATGCTTGCTCCTGCCGTCCGTCTGCTGCAGGTCTGCGCTGCGCTGTCCTCCGCTCCTGGCTGTAGGCACCGATGAAACCGGGGTAGGGGTGACAGGGGACGTCTCGCTGGGAATTGTTTCCATGACCGGTCCTGGTTCTTTGGTGGAAGCCCCCCGCACGCGGGCTACCGGCTTCACAGCTAGGGTGCGTTGCCCTCGATAGGGTCCATTGGAACGCAGGGGTTCCGGGCAATCTGGTCTGATGTGACCAGTGCTGTTGCAATTGTAGCACCGGCGCTCATGCCGGAGCTCTCCCGCCTTCTGTGACCCGCTGCCCGCAGGCGGCTTTTGGGCCCACTGGGGGGTACTCACAGCTTTCTTGGCCGGCGCCGGTGGGGTTACCGCTTGGGCTGGTACCTTGGCGGTCATCTGGGACCGGCTGACCACATAGTCATCGGCCATCCTCGCCGCCTCGGTGTAGGTCTTGGGCTTTTTATCATACACAAAAGCCCTCATCGCCGGCGTGCACTGCTGCATGAGCTGCTCCTGAAAGATGAGGTCCAGCAGGCGTTGGTAAGTCTTGGCCTCAGAGCCCTCCACCCAGTGTAACCCGTACAAAGCCATGCGGGTCACATAAGTGACATAGGTCTCCTGAGGGTGCCTCTCCTCCAGCCGGAACTTACCCCGGTAAGCTTCAGGGGTAAAACCGTGCTGAAACAGCAAAAGTTCTTTCAGGTGGTCATAGTCATCAGCAAACTCATCTGGAAGCGCCATCAAGGTCTGCTTAGCCAAGCCGGAGAGTAGCAGGTCCAGGCGTGCAACCCTATGCTGGGGAAGCACCCCGTACCGCCGGCACTGCGTTTCAAAGTTCCTTAGAAACATGTCAATCTGATCAGTGCCCTCCACATACTTGGTGAGACTGTGCTTGTCCAGTTGGAGTCCGTCTTTGGGGGGTCGGACCGGGGGGCAATAAGCGGGTCTGTTCACTGCCATAGAGATAAACTGTAGCCGCTCCTCCGGTGTCCCTCGGTCTCCCCACGCTGTTATCAGCGCCAGCATTTCAGGGGTAAACGGGCTGGTAGCCGCAGCTATCAGTGCCCCTCCTGCTGCACTTGTCCTGGGAGGTGCACTTGGTCCCTCCCCGGGATCCTGCCGGCCCGGCACTGGGTTCAGTCCCTGATCTCCGGGCGGCTGTAAAAGGGCAAGCTGAGCTACTTCCAGGACCTCTGGATGCTCAGCTTCATATGCGGTGACTGCAACAACCATGTCCTCGACCTCCTGGTCCACATATTCCAGTCCATAGGCACGGCACTTGTCTTTTAGCTGATTTCTAGTTCTCAGGTAATAGAGGTTCTCCGCTTCACTCATGGCTCTGAGTTCTGGGTCGCAGCAGTGAGGTGGTGTGACAACTTGCGTTACTTGTTGCAATACTGTGTGTTCAATATCTTTAGTCCCAGGAACTTGCAATTACCATCAAGTTCCCACTGGATCACAGTACCCCACAGAATACTGTAATCCAGGTCCAGTTCAGTCCCGCCAACTGCCACCAGTTTTATTAATACGCCTGTGACGATAGCTTCCACAGGCTTATTAATATTACACAAAAATAATTGGGTTTGAACTGAACGAGGCTTAAGATATAATAAATTGTATTTATTCCTTAGAATAAAGGTGAACACAACAGATAATACAGTAACAAACAAGAAGTACACTTACATTTCTGGACCTCAGTCCAGTTAACCCCTTGTCTCCCTGGTGGGGTCAGGGGTGGCCAAATGGGGTGCAACCCCTTTAATACCGGGCCACCCCCTTTCTCCCTCTACATTTGCCTAAAGCATTTCTAACTCCCTGCCCAACAACTGTGGAATGCCCTTCCCATCAATATATATGACTAGCACCCTCTCTCTCCACCTTTTGGAACTTTTATAAAACATACCTCTTTAAAAAAGCATATGGGTAGCTCCTTTGGCTCATATTATACATAGTATAGTATACATCTCATATGCATTACCATGACCTCTTGCAGACTTATCATATGTAACTTTTGCATACATCACTCTGTACTGTCAGGGAGACAGACCAACTAGGGGAAGGTGGGGAGCTTAGAATGAGCCATAGCTGGGATCTAGATCCTGAATCAGTAAGAATAGTGGGGTCTTGTTCTGGGGTCAAGACAGGGTGCAGCTGAAGACGGTTTCAAGCCTAAATATTAAATATGCTATATTCTATATATATATATATATATATATATATGTATATATATATATATATATATATTCAGCATTTAACTAGTTAAAATAAGTAGTTTAGTATTAAATTAGAAATTAAATTGGAAAATGATAAGCTGCCTCTGCCACGATAAGAAGATAAATCAATCTGAAGACAGGCAGATGTAGAAATGTTTTATTTGATTTAAGAAACTTGGTATGTTTAATGTCTGCTGAGTTGAATAGTATATGGTCTTGAGTTTGGAATCAAAGGTTAGTTAATAGTTAGTAAAAGACAATACAATAGAGATAGGTCTTTAAAGATAAGAAACATAGGATTAACTATATGTAGCCCTTGTACCCCTGGGGTACGGTAGCTACTGATGCTGCTGTCACCTGTGAGGCTAACAAGAAGCCTGAGCCTCCGCCACTGGGAGCCTGGGGTACACTTACACTGGGTGCAGCGCCTCCACTGATGAGGTATCCCAACTTGGTGGGAGTGTTCCCTTATCAGAACCAACATATACAGTAAACACACACAGTTGGATAAAACAGTATTTACTTAGCATAATAATAATAACCTTTGCATAACATTTCATACATAAACAGCATGACACACCCCTGCATGAATATCATCACATCACCCCACACATGTAAATGGTTGCACCACTTTAGTGTCAGTCTTTATATCACCCTAGTCCTTGGTGTACCAATGTGCCAGGGCACTTAACCTCTTAGTGTCCACCAGCTATAGATTGGAGTGTGTGTGTGAGGTTCAGCGCTTCCCTGTGTTGGGGCCCGTTGGTGCACTTTAATATAATACCTTTCTGATTATGGTCCTATCCAGGAGAATCCTTGTGGAGTCTGCAATACCGCAACGTGATCCCCCGTAGCACTGCACTGCTCTCTGCAGAAATGAAGGCACACGCTGACTCCACAGGGGAGGGATTCCCAGCCGGATTATCCCTTTGCAAACAGTCTCTGTTATGCAATCAGAGTCTCTTCCTGCTACACACTGTGCTGACAGTCAGGCTCTGTCCTGCAACCTCTTTCTCACTAGGAGTACAGTGAAGGAGTCCCTGTCTTAAGGCAGTTCCCTACACAATACAGTTACTTCTCTACTGTGACTCAGGGAATTAACTGGGCCCTGGGGTTTAACTTCTGGCCTAATCCTTGAAGCACTGCTCTTTGGATCTAACCTGCAGATTCAGGCTCCTGGTCTTCACTGAATGCTTCCTGTTCCAGCATGCAATAGTCTTTCCTGCTATTCAGCAGAATCCTGCAGCCCTACTGGCTCCCTGGTGTCAGTTGGTATCACTGCCCCTGAGCATCATGGGGATTGTAGTTCTATCTGCAGCTTTTTACATAGGGAGCCTCATGCTCTTCCTCTAATGGCTGCCGCTCTGCAGCTTGCACTCGTGCGCCCCCTGAAATGGCCGCTGCGGAGTTGCCCTGCTCATGCGCAATCTCGCTGCGCATACACCAACATGGCGGCGCCCTGCGGAGGGAACCGCCCGCAACTCCGTCACCTTGCCACACATCTCTGATGGTAAGGAGAGGGGGGGGGAAACCGGGAGCACGGGGGGACCGAAGGGTACATGGCTACATCCTCCCCCTGGGGAAAACATCAACGACCCCACTTGAACTAACCCATGCATAACAGTATTATATAATAAAAATACAGTGTTAAAATACCACTTAACGATTACTCTAAACGAGATTGTACAGTTCAACAAACATATTTATAACTGAGGCTAGCTTGGCTTTAGCTTGCTGCTGAAACTTATAGTGAGGTGCCCCTAATGAATCATAAGCCACTCTAGTGGGAGGGCGTCTCACTCGCTGGCTCCTGCGAGTCTCAGTCTCCATTTCTTCATCTTGAGAGAGACCATCGTAGGCTTGAGGCCTAGACTCTCTGGCAGAGGGTGAACCAGTTTGGGAAAAGTCTCTTTGTAACTGAACATTGTCTCTTTGAGGCACAAAACTCGGAGTGGTAGGATCTCACGGTTGGTTACTTGGTGAACTTCCTGATGAAGGTACTTGCCTTTTTACCGCCCACGTGTACACCTCTTGGTGGGAAGGTAACCTAACAACATTTTTACCCCAGGTCTGAATCTCAGCAGCGTCTCCAAATGTAGCCCTTGTACCCCTGGGGTACGGTAGCTACTGATGCTGCTGTCACCTGTGAGGCTAACAAGAGGCCTGAGCCTCTGCCACTGGGAGCCTGGGGTACACTTACACTGGGTGCAGCGCCTCCACTGATGAGGGATCCCAACTTGGTGGGAGTGTTCCCTTATCAGAACCAACATATACAGTAACCACACACAGTTGGATAAAACAGTATTTACTTAGCATAATAATAATAACCTTTGCATAACGTTTCATACATAAACAGCATGACATTCCCCTGCATGAATATTATCACATCACCCCACACATGTAAATGGTTGCACCACTTTAGTGTCAGTCTTTATATCACCCTAGTCCTTGGTGTACCAATGTGCCAGGGCACTTAACCTCTTAGTGTCCACCAGCTATAGATTGGAGTGTGTGTGTGAGGGACAGCGCTTCCCTGTGTTGGGGCCCGTTGGTGCACTTTAATATAATACCTTCCTGATTATGGTCCTAACCAGGAGAATCCTTGAGGAGTCTGCAATACCGCAACGTGATCCCCCGTAGCACTGCACTGCTCTCTGCAGAAATGAAGGCACACGCTGACTCCACAGGGGAGGGATTCCCAGCCGGATTATCCCTTTGCAAACAGTCTCTGTTATGCAATCAGAGTCTCTTCCTGCTACACACTGTGCTGACAGTCAGGCTCTGTCCTGCAACCTCTTTCTCACTAGGAGTACAGTGAAGGAGTCCCTGTCTTAAGGCAGTTCCCTACACAATACAGTTACTTCTCTACTGTGACTCAGGGAATTAACTGGGCCCTGGGGTTTAACTTCTGGCCTAATGCTTGGAACACTGCTCTTTGGATCTAACCTGCAGCTTCAGGCTCCTGGTCTTTACTGAATGCTTCCTGTTCCAGCATGCAATAGTCTTTCCTGCTATTCAGCAGAATCCTGCAGCCCTACAGGCTCCCTGGTGTCAGGTGGTATCACTGCCCCTGAGCATCATGGGGATTGTAGTTCTATCTGCAGCTTTTAACATAGGGAGCCTCATGCTCTTCCTCTAATGGCTGCCGCTCTGCAGCTTGCACTCGTGCGCCCCCTGAAATGGCCGCTGCAGAGTTGCCCTGCTCATGCGCAACCTCGCTGCGCATACACCAACATGGCGGCGCCCTGCAGAGGGAACCGCCTGCGACTCCGTCACCTTGCCGCACATCTCTGATGGTAAGGAGAGGGGGGGGAGAACCGGGAGCACGGGGGGACCGGAGGGTACCTGGCTACATATAGTTACTTAGTGACAGAGCAAAAAAGGTCTTCTAAATCAAAGTAGAAATGAAGAAACAGTGATCTAATGTTGATGATTGAGTAAGAATATTTGAGCTGACAGTCAGAAAAACGGGGATTGTTAAAATGTATAAAGATTCCATTTGGATTGATAGAATTCAGAATCATTTAACACCACAAGCTAAGAACAAGCTAAGGATTCTCCACTGTATATGCCTGAATGATGCACCGACTGAAATGATGCTATAGAAGATGTTTTCGATTGTCTCTGAATAAAGTGAGAAAAGAACCAGACCATAGACTATTTGATATATATTGAAAGGTGGGACATTTATTTGCACCCATCTAATGAGCAAATGTTCAGCAGCGGCTGAGTAGAGGTCACAGTACAGAGGTCGCAGCAGGAGAGAGGTAGAATGTGTGTGGTCACAGTTCCTGGGTCAGGTCTGGAGAGAGACAGAGAATGCCAGAGGCAGGTAGGGGTCTGAGGCAAGTGAAACAGCAATGAGAGGTTCCAACAGGAGACAAGGTAGGAAGAACCTTGCACAGGCAACGGGATAGGGGAATGGAAGCTTTATAAAGGGAGATGACAACTGTGAGCAATCCAGCTCCTGCTTCGGTAACCATGTTAGTAAAGGCAGTTAAGTCAAGGGGCATACATGTTTAGATCCTTACAATATCCCAACTTTTAGTGGTATAAATCAATTGTCTAGGGGCAGGATTGACAGGAAAAGTCTTATGGAATATCTTGACCAAGTTATGTGTGGACATTGGATACCTTGACCCAGCTCCACTCTTCAGGGCAATACTCCTCCAGTTGACCAGGTACTGGAAGTACCCTCTAGAGATATGATATGATCTTCTGGATGACATACTCTGGTTGACTATCCTCGAAAATTGCGGAAGGTGGTAGAGTCCTGCATATACGGTTTTGGATGGCCATTTTCAGGAAAGAGACATGGAAGGTGGAGGAAATCTTGAGCGATGGGGGAAGTTCATGCTGGAAGGTCATCACCTACTGTACCAGGAAATTCTGTAAGGACCGACAAAGCGTGGTCCCAATTTCGCAGATGGCTGGCGTAGATTAATAATATGCGTTGAAAGCCAGACCTTATCCTGCTACTGTCTCTGTAAGTGCTCCCTTTTTGCACACATAGATTGTAAGCACTTCGGGGCAGGGTCTGTTTCTCCTAATGTTACTTTTATGTCTGAAATGCTTATTCCCATTATGTGTTATATAGTTATGGCACGTGTATTACTACTGTCAATACCTATGTACATGGATGGTGCTATATAAATAAAGATATACATACAGATAAAACAAATAGACACAGCGCACCGGTGGTAAATATCACAAACTATATATTTATTAAATTACTTGTAGCATCTGTAACTTACAATTCATAAAATATCAGTGAGCTCTACGCAACACATTAAGTCCATGGGATCTGCAGAGGGTATACAGCAGAGACCGGTTTCATTGGGTCCCCCGGCCAAAACCAGACCTCCAACAGGACTTAGGGCTCTATGCAGTAAGCGCCGAAAAAATGCTCTCTCCAAGTGTTCCCTATCGGCATGATTTTGGCGATTTGCTCTCGCAGTATTCAGTAAGGGCCGAATCCCTGCCGAATCACTGGCGAATCACTGCGAAAGCAAAACGCAGATGAGCCGGTGATAAAAGAGCCTGGCTCCCGGTAGCCTGGCGATAGGCCGTTTCTGCCGATATGTGTTTGCAGCAGAGAGAGATCCGCCACTCTCTCTGCGCAAACATCGGCAAAATAAAAACCTTTCTAAACAACTTTTATTCATAGTGTACATGTGCAGGGGGTCTCCGGAGCTGAACCGCATTGGTTTCAGGTCCGGGGACCCCCTGCTTCCCGAGATACAGGCCCCTTTATGAGGTGCCGGTATCCCTCTGCATTTCAATGTCCCGATCACGTGACCGCGGAATGTAAAAAAAGCAGAGGGATACCGGCACCCCATAAAGGGGCCTGCATCTCGGGAAGCAGAGGGTCCCCGGACCTAAAACCAAAGCGGTTCAGCTCCGGAGACCCTCTGCAAATCTACACTATGAATAAAACACACATATAAATAAACAATCATTCCTTACCTTAGCGGCTATCCGCTATGGTAATTAAGAAGCCTTAATGTATTTTTAATAATATTACGTGGGAGCAGGGGGTCCCCTGAGCTGAACCACATTGATTTGTGGCTCAGGGACCCCCTGCTTCCCGAGTTACAGGCCCCGATATGGAGCATCGGGTGCCAGTGTCGCCGCCATCTTTATAGAGCCCATTCGCGTCTTGGACGCTATAAAGATGGCAGCGACATTGGCCTCCGATGCCCTATACCGGGGCCTGTAACTCGGGAAGCAGGGGGTCCCTGAGCCAGAAATCAATGCGGTTCAGCTCAGGGGACCCCCTGCTCCCGCACAATATTATTAAAATACATTAATGCAGCTTCATTACCATAGCGGATAGCCGCTAAGGCAATGAAGGGGTTAAGGCATAATAGCATGTTTATTGGGGACAATTGCCCCCAATAAACATTGCAATAAACAACATATACCCCCTGTGCCCCTAACAACCCCTATACCCCCATTACATATATCACATTTTTGGGATGCACAGCAACGATACTAGAGGCCGGTGGGGGCCCTCGGGTGTTCCCCGCAGGCCTGCAGTACCAATTCTGTGGCCCCCCCAAAAAAATCCAACAACACAAATACTTTACAATAAATACACCCCTCCCTAACACATACAATCCAATAATGGGCAAATTTACTATTATCCACAAATGGATAATAGTTCATTTGTCCATTTAAAATACATAAAGAACAATAAATACATTAAATACATATTGCACTCACCCTTGTCCGGCTGCCATGATGAAGGCCATCCTCATCTTCATCACCGTCCATGCCCCCTCCGATGCTGCAAAACAGAAACAAGAATAAAAACAGCCAATGTAATGTCCCCTAACCCCTTAATCACCATAGCTGTTATTAAGTGCTACAGTCATTAAGGGGTTAACCACCACTCGGGAGGCCTACATACCCTCCCACACTAACCCCCCACCCCATGAGGCCTAACCACCCTCACCCAATACCCAGCCGGGAGGCCTACCCACATACCCTTGGAGCCAATACCCCCTCCCCCCACCCCCAGTACCCACAATAAAAACAATACACTGTCCCACAATAAACATCATTCTATTTATTAAATACATAACCCACCCCCTGTGCCCCCCCATAAATACATGATTTATTCTTTTACATACAGGGTTCATACCCCAGGCCCACGTGAGTCCCCGGTGGGCCTGACGGGTCACCTCACAGACCTACAGGTTACCAGCAACATGTTTCACACAGGTTCTGGAGGCCTGTTGGTGGGTCCCGCCAGGTGCTATGGCCCACCAGGTGGTCTCCGCGGGTCCCCACGGTAGGCCCACGGATGTCTGGGGGCCCCGGGTCAGACCCACAGGTGCAAAATGCTAAGTGGAATGGCAACATCTGTAAAAGAAATGTCTTTATTTTTTAATCACAATTAATTACCAGCAAAAGCTTCCTTAACTAAGTTCTACTTTGAGTTACATTATTTGGTTCAAGTTTAAAAACTGTAAACATATTTCATGAAAAACCTTAAAGTATTCACTTTAACAGAGTAAATACAATTATTTTGAGATCACACCAAGTAGAGTATAGGGCAGGGTTTGTATTTCTACTGATTACAGAGACTATTAAACATGAAACACAAATAAATTGGCAATATTAAAACAAAGCTAAGGCTAATGTTCAGATCATTTTAAAGTGAGTGAAATTTCCACATCAGAGCAATTGTTTAGAAATTGAGTGTGTTTAACATAAACAACAGTAAGAACTTAGCATAGACATCAATTCAATCTTTTGACAAATACTGTAAGTGTCTAAGAGCTCTGTTTGTTTAAAATTTGATTTCCTTAAAAAAATGTAAGAGCATGTAAGAGCATAAGAACAGGAGTGTTTGCTGCAAAGGAATCTTATTCTATGGTAAAGACATACTATCGAAGATAACTGCTTGACATTTTTTTAGAGATGAGCGAGTCATAATTGTGTATCATAGTCCGAGGGGGGGGGGCAAGACCAACCAACCGGCCCAAAACTCGGGTGGCCCACACACCATGCACAGACGCATACAACACCAGATACACAAACCATACACATATAGTCTGGGTCCACCCTGGTCCCACGTCTGCACCCTACCTCTGGCTGCAGCTGCATCTGGCAGTGGAGGCTGGGGGGGAGCATATGGAGGTTGCGGCAGGCGACCCAGTCGCTGGAGGCTACCGGCAGCACCCCTTTCAGGGCACTGCCATCTTGGCTGCGATGTCGCATGACCGAGATGCCGCACATGCGTAGTGTAGGCACGTGATTCGGCCATAGCAGGCATAGGTTCCGCAATGAAAACAGCCCCCAGAAGGCTATGGGGCTGCTTCATCACATGGGCCAACCTAGTCAATAGGACTGCCAGGATTCCCGGCTTCCACCATAGATACATTGTTCACGCTAGGACACGCCAATCGGAGCTGGGATGAGGAAGGGGTAGGGTGTGTAGGTGCAGGGTGTCGGTGACCCCTGCACTAGGCCAGAGGCCCCCATAGGCCCCAGCTAGGCCCGAATCCCCTCAGTTTGTGGTTGCTGCAGGGACAGGCTGGTAGTAAGGGACACTGCTCCTGTAGTACCAGTGTGAGGGACACAGCAGCGAACTGTCGATTCGGTAGTCTGGGACCAGATCACCGCACTGAGAAAGAGAAAGACTATAAAGATGGGACACTCCTGCTGGACACCACCCAATGCGGTGGCGGACTCGTCACTGATGACAACAGCGTGGGACCCGACGACCCCTTATCTACAGATGGCGCACCTGGGTGCTGGAGTACCTGGCAGGTATCAACAAGTGCACCAACTTTACACACGGTAGTTTGGGCAGCGCTGTCTCACACATTTGGGTGGGTTGCTGCTTGTGGACACCAGGGTGGTTGGGTGCCCAAGGGCCTTCAGTACTTTGGGGGATAATCCATCAGGTGAGGACATTGAGTTGGAGGACACTGTGAGGGTATGGCCGTGCGAGGCCTAGTAGGTGGGGACAGTATATTGTTTTTATTCTTATGCACACAGTAAACTGTTATTTTATTCAGTGTGTGTATTATTGTATTGGGTCCTGCCACGGGTTTATCCAACATAGTAGGACCCCATGCAGGTGGAGGCGCTGTTACCATAAGGATCAGACACACCCCAGGCTCCCAGCAGTGGAGGCTCGACCCTCCTGTGAGCCACAGGTAGCACACCCCCCACACCGTAGCTGGCATATCTCCCAGGGGGTGGGGGAAAGTGTGCTACACACACATGCATGCTATACACTATACAATAAGAGACAGTAACGCAACCAGGAGTGGTGCAACGGCGCATTTTAAACCCCCAAGGTTTGCACTTACAGAGGCCCCGCACTCCTCCCCACAGCAGTGGAACAGAGAGAATGGGAGAATAAGGTGCCTCCAGAACACCCTCCTGCTCCTGCATCAGACATACAGGGGCAGGGACTCTAAGCAAAGAATAGAGCACTGCGATGTTCCTCTCAATCTTATCCAGATGAACACCCATGCACCTATCCATATTCACCATAGTCTCCAAAAGAAGATCCATCTTGGCTTCCATTTGGCCCCTAAATAGCTCTCTTGAGTTATCAGTGATTGTGACATCACTGAAAACATCCAGCATGCAGGTGATCGAGCTGGATCTGGTGCAAGGAGCACTGGTGTCACCCGGATGAACTTCTGCATGCTGAGTACTAGAGCAGGTGAGCTGGGGGTACCCGGACGAACATATGCATGTCTGGGTGCTGGAGCAGGTGAGCTGGGGGTTTCTGGAGAGCATCAGCATGGATGGGTGCCTGAGCAGGTGAGCTGGGGGTTTCCGGATAAGCATTGGCGTGGATGGATGCTGGAGCAGTTGAGCTGGGGTTTCCGGATGAGCATCAGCATGGATGGGTGTTGGAGCAGGTAAGCTGGGGGTTTCTGGATGAACATCGGTGTGGATGGGTTATGGAGCAGGTGAGCTGGGGGTTTCCGGACGATTATCGGTTGACAAAGGGTCAGAGGGCCGGATGTTTTGGAATCGGTGGCGGTGGGCGATGGCAGTGAAATGTCTTGGACATCCGCTTCAGTCGGTGCAGGGACACTTCTGGTGCCCGGCCAAACAGTTTGATCGAAGATGATTTTAGCCATTTTCTTCTTCACATAATAAGGACCAGGGTTCTTTGACTTTGGAGTCTTCGGAACGTTTTCTTTGTTCTCCTTTGGCTTTGGCTTGGAAACAGCTTCCGACTTTCGCTTTCTCGTGGTAAGCACGGCAGATGAAAGCAGGTTCCTGCATCTGTAGAATCGGGGGTTGATCCATGGATGCAGATGAAGAATGCACAATACATTATCTCGACAAGAGCTCATTCAGATAGAGATCAGTGGGTGGTAGTATATGCAATTTGTGTCACCTTTCATGGACTGTGTCCCTATTTGAATTGTTTGGCATGCATGGACACGAGCTGCAGGTGTTAAAAGTGGGCGTATTGTATACTAAACCTGTCGAGCGAGGTCCATTACATTATAAATACACTATCATTTATGTTGATTCAGTGCACATTGAATATTCATTGAATACACATCAAATATACATTCCTTTGTGATTGATTTCTTTCCTAAAGCAGCGATGCAGAGGAAACGTGTCTCAGCATGAGAATACAAGATATGTACAAGAAAGTACACGGAATTTTACAAATGCAACGCTGGTTACGTTTTTCGGGCCTCGTTTTAGCAAAAAGCACTGTCAGTTATAATGCCCATGGCAAGGCAAAAAATGTAAAGTGGAGTCCCACAGTCACAACAGAGTAAGTATTTTTGTTTTCATTACTGTATGTAATTGCTGTATTACTGGTAAAATGAACTTGTGTGTTTACAGTACTTGTTTCCTTGCAATTATTTTAGAGCAAAAAACTTGTACTGTATTACTCTAAAAATGTCTAGCATATCAAATGCATTTCAGTGTTTCCTTTTTTTCCAAGCAAATTTTGTAAAATATTGTATACTGTACTGTATATCATGTATTTGTGTTGACTTAGTTTTGGGTCTAATGTAACAAATTGTTCTCTTTTCCTTTACACTGTAGGACGACAAAGCATCTGGTGGACGAAATCAGTGAGGATAATGATGAGCGTTGTGCAGCAAGAGTCAAGACTGCTCTAGAGAAAGCTCACAATATCACAGCATCTGAGACCAGCATCAGGGTGATGATACGCCAATTGGGATGAAAATATGGATGTGTAAACTAAGTGTCTTACTGTAACAAAGTACAGTACTGTGTACTGTATATAGTACTAAATAAAGTAGTACAGTATACAGTAGTAATAAAGTTCAGTATATTTCAATAGTACTGTATGCAGAGTGCTGTGCTGTAGTTAGTACTGTACAGTAGGTAAAAGTGTGGTTTTACTGTACCTGTAACATTATTCCTTGTCATTACAGTGTGTATCCTATGATAAGAGAGGCCAACAAGATCAAAAGACTGGACCAAGCACAGGCATGGATCGAAAGTGGGGAGACTTTTAAGGATGTCATCTTTTCTGATGAGAAAACTGTAGCTCTTGTGAGATTTGCCACTTTTGTATTCCACAAAAAAGGACACCTAACTCTGAAGCCGCGGCCCAAGCACCCACTGAAGATGCATGTGTGGGGTGTGATCTCTAGATGTGGACCAGGATGCATGATCATCTTTGAGGGTAAAATAATGCACAAAGTCACATGCTGTGGCCTTATGCACTGTACAACTGTAGTGTATTTTGTAACCTAATGTTACATTTTTCTTCTATTGTTCCAGGAACCATGGGTAAACTATTTTTTCAAGTGCAAATTGTCACCTGTATTGTTGAATACATTAGGCAGGATTTCCCATCTGGTGGTCAATGTTTCTTCCAGGACATGACTCTAAACATACCGCCTCTTCTTATTATATTCTTGTGAGCAGTATCAACTGGGTTAAGACGCCACCAGAGTAAGTTCTCCAGTGTACTGTACGGTAACTGTTTCTCATTGTTTTACACTGTTTATATCTCTTTAACTAATTCACCTTTTTTTCCCCCTCCCATTCCAGATCACCAGATTTTAATCTTATAGAACTCGTGTGGCATGTGATGAAGGATCATATACGAAAGGTTGTGAAACCGTCCAAAAAGGAGGAATTAATACAAGGAATAAGGAGTTTCTGGAACGACATACTAAAAGTACATAGATGGAATAACTATATTGACATATTGCCAGCGTGTTGCACCTTCTTTTACAGTGTAATGGGAGTGCCACCGGAATGTAGTAAGGTACTGTACTGTACTAAGGTAAGTACAGGTACAGTAAGTATAGTACAGGTAAGTATGGCACTCAAAATAACCATTTTAACCATTTTATGTCTGCGTTTACTCTCAACTTTCTATATACAGTATTATAGAGTACAGTATGTGCAGTACATTTGTATTAGACGTGTGTACTGTCTTACCTATTATAGTTATAGTGTATATACTGTTATATAATGTATATACTGTAGTTATACAGTTATATAGTTAGACAGTAGTTATAGTCCTATATTATTAAATACTCAAGGCCTTTAATGCACTAATACTGGTGAATTTTTATTTTCAGAGATGCAGCACTACAGGAATGAGGGGGGGGGGGAATGTGCAAACATATTGTACTGTGTGCATAATAGCAGTCAATAATTTGTCCTAATTCCGCCTCTGTCAATGACAAAAGAACTACAGAATGCAATGCAGCCTGCAAAATAATGAGAATGTGTGAAAAATAATCAGTTCATCAAAATCATTTGAACCCCCCTGCCCCCAAATAAAAATTAGATTATGCCACCTCATACAGTATACAGTAGAAATAAAAGGCAAGTCCTTTGAAGAAAGGTAAAATTGATCAAATATAAAAAACATGCTTCACATAATGGTTTCTTAAAATCACTCATTTATTAAGCTCTTGTCGAGAAAAAAAAAAGTATGCCTTTTGTTTTTTTTTTCAGACTTGAAATTCACATTGAATGTGAAGTTATTCTTGCCGAATCGCCAAGAAAGACTTATCACACGTGCGCATGTGTGTGAAACTGGTCTCAAGACGCTACAAAACATAAAATCCTGAAACATAATGAATGGCTCTGGGGGAGTTGTCAATAAGCATTTGAATGTGCTTTTGTTTGTTAGGCTTTGTGAGGGGGTATGGTGCAACTAGTAACTTTGCCAGTCCGGTTGTGCAGGATTATACCTGTAGTTCAAATGAATCATTTGAACATTTCATCAGAATCAGTTCATCAGAATAATTTGAACCCCCCAACCCCAAATAAAAATTAGAGTGTGCCACCTCATACAGTATACAGTAGAAATAAAAAGCAAGTGATTTTAAGAATGGAAAAATTGATAAAATATAAAAAAACATGCTTCGCATAATGGTTTCTTAAAATCACCCATTTATTAAGCCCTTGTCGAGATAAAAAAAAGTATGCCTTTTTTTTCAGACTTGAAAATCACATTGAATGTGAAGTCATTCTTGCAATATCACCAAGAAGGACTTATCACACGTGCACATGCGTGTGAAAACGGTTTAAAGATGCTACAGTACATAAAAGCCTGAAACATAATGAATGGCTCTGGGGAGGTGTCGATAAGCAGTTGAATGCTTTTTTCGCTAGGGCTTTGTGAGTGGGGGAAGGTGCAACTACTCTAATGCTGTGATGTGCATGTGTGTCAAACCAGGCAAAGTAATTACTCAGCCAAAAACCCAAGGTTCAAAGTTAATGTGTCTTTGTTTTTTAAGGGAGCTCCCATGGTCCTGGGGAGTTAAGGATAATGACTCAAATGGCTTTTGCAACTACATTAGTCCATCTTTGTCTAATGTGTGTGCGTCCTTGAATTCTTGGAACTGTTTTAAAATGTAATAAAAATGTAACACTCACAGAGACCACTCACAGAAACAGTATGAAAAGTAGAGCAAGCCTAGCAAAAGTTGAACATATTGAATAATAAATAATAAATATAGAATAAAAGATATTAATATTTATTTTTGTGGTTTCTTAGCAGAATTAATTACACATGCAAGTCTACTGTAATTACACTACAAAATGCAACGTCATTGATAAAATAAAACAGTAGTGATGATAACAATGTAAAAATGTATTGAATACGAAAACATAGCATCATATTATATAAGGTTTTGTATAAAGCTCACAATTATTTTCTCCTTCTCAATAAAAATTACATTGTCACTTTAAAATAATGTTACATAGTTACATCGTACATAGTTATATAGTAGATGAGGTTGAAAAAAAGACGTAGGTCCATCAAGTTCAACCTATGCTAAATTTAGACAACAGATACTTTATCCTATATCTATACTTACTCATTGATCCAGAGGAATTCAAACAAAACCCCCCAGTGTCATATCATTCAATGATATCTCATAAGGGGAAAAATTAATTCCTTCCTGACTCCAAGAATTGGCAATCGGATTAATCCCTGGATCAACATCCTTCCCATGTATACTTATTTGGTATATCCCTGTATACCTTTCCTTTCTATAAAGATGTCCAACCTTTTTTTGAACAAATCTATTGTATCTGCCATCACAGTCTCCATGGGTAATGAATTCTGCATTTTAACTGCTCTTACTGTAAATAACCCTTTCCTTTGTTGCTGGTGAAATCTCCTTTCATCCAACTTTAAGGGATGGCCCGATTCCTTTGTACTGCCCGTGGGATGAATAGTTATTTTGAAAGCTCCTTGTATTGTCCCCAAATATATTTGTATATATTGCAAGTGAAATCCAAGGATTCCTGCGGTGCACAGCCAAGTAGAGTAGCGGACCAGCAAGGTGTAGGTTAAAACAATATTTTATTAGTACAACATGGTACAGGGGACACACACTCTGACGCGTTTCGGACTGGTATAGTCCTTAGTCATAGAGCTAATTCGCGCCATTCATCCCCACTGATTTAAAGGGGTAAACCCGCCCCCCATGCGTCATTGCGCTCCCCGTTTTGGCGCGAAAATCGCCGACTTCTAATCTGATTGGCTAAGGCTTAAGGCTCCCAACGAATGGGAGAGCTAGCTGCCGTGAGTCTGCATCGAGAGGAGGGGAATGACGCGCGTCTAGCTTCCAGCTTCAGCGCGCAGACCCCTCTGCTGATGCACGCAGCGTCGTTGCTAGGTAACGCTTGTAAACAAACTGTTTGAGCCCTCATTACAAATGCATGATACATTACTGTGCATTGCTTGGCAAGATGCGGGGAAGGGAGAGACAGGGGAAGTGGGAGAGGGAAGGGGGGGGGGGATATAGGAAGTCTATGTGGGGATGAAGAAAAAAGTTAAAATTATCATACTGAACACATTTACAACAACCATTAATTGACATACAAAACATTTAAATCTTACAAAGCGAATCTAAAACCTGAAATGGAGGTTACATGTATAGGTTGGGGAAGAAAATTGTTCCACAATGTTTAACATATTGAAATATTGGACTATCATGAATATTAATAATTGGTATATAAGCCAATACCTTTTTGGTCTGTGAATAAACATATATCATTAAAGAGTGCACAATATATATACATGTTGGTTTAAGACAATTTTTTGTGTCAGTTTTTTATGACTGAGTGTCCGAACAATAAACCTGGTTTCTGACGCAAACCTGTAAAAGCGTTAGGTGAGAAGACAGTGGATACCAAATATTCATATTGTCAGTTATATTCAACAGTAATTGTTAATAACATTTAAATTGGCCAAAAGCCAATTAGATTTTGTAAATATTATTATTATTATAAATATTACCGAACCAAAATCAAGGGCCAATCAAATAACCAGTGGGGCTCATTTGTCAATTTAGATCAAATTAAAAAATGTTTGAGCTCCCAATCTTGATTCATGCCCCTGGGTGCCAATGTCCCAAGGGCATAGATCCAGAACATCTCTCTGCGATTTAATAATGCCTCCCTATGTCCTCCTCTAGGATGTACAGAGATGTTTTCAATGGCACTATACGTAAGTGTTTTAATAGATCCTAAGGGACATGATTTAAAGTGTCGCGCTACCGGAAAGCGTTCATCGCTGTTCTTAATACTACGGATATGCTCTGTGATTCTAACCTTGAGTGCCCTAATGGTCCTGCCTATGTAGCCACTCCCACATGCACATTTCAGTATGTAAACAACAAAGTTGGTATTGCATGTCATGAATGACTCCAATCGGTAAACATGCCCAGTATGAATATCTCTTACTGATTTTAATGGTTCAGCATATCTGCAGAGATTGCATAGGCCACATTTAAAGAATCCCTTAGGTAAAGGTTTGGTATTTTTAACTTTTGATTCAAACAGACTAGGAGATACATAGTTGCCGATAGTTTTGGCTTTCTTGAATACCATTCTAGGTTTTTGTATGGTATAGGGGTCCAGATCTGCATCTAATTTGAGGATTCCCCAATGTTTTTGCAAAATGTATCTGATCTGTTCTGCTTGTTTAGAGAAAGTGGTTATGAAGAGAGGGCACTGATTGTTAAGATCATCATGTTTTATCTTTCTGGGGTCTCTCTTCTTTAAGGGATACTCCCGATCTGTTTCTAGGGCATGATTAAATGCACTCTCAAGAACCCTCTCCTCATAACCACGATCTCTGAATCTGTTCTTCAGATCCTCAGCCTGTACCAAAAAGGATTCTTTTGTGGAGCACAATCGTCTTAATCTAAGAAATTGCCCTTTTGGTATGCCCTTTATGAGGGGTCTTGGGTGTGCACTGTTCGATCTGAGCAGGGAATTTTTGGAGTTTATCTTCCTAAAGATGTTGGTCTGTATTTTCTGACCAACATCAATGTACAAATGTAGGTCTAAGTAGTCAATCTGTGAGTCACTGTATGAGTGTGTAAATTTTAAATTGTACGTATTCGCCTCAAGATATTCAAAGAAAGCGTGTAGAGTGTCATCGTCCCCATTCCAGATAAATAATAAATCATCAATAAAACGACGGTAAAAAATAATATTATCTCTAAAAGGGTTAGTGTCACCAAAAATATAAGTGGACTCCCAAAATCTCATATAAAGGTTTGCATATGACGGTGCGAATGACGTGCCCATTGCTGTGCCTTGTGACTGTAAATAAAATTGTGAATCAAACATAAAGTAATTGTGTTGTAAAAGGAACATAACTGAATCCAACAAAAAAGTGTTTTGTGCCAAACTTAAATTAGAATGATTAAGAAAGTGACTGATTGCTCTCGTGCCCAAAGTGTGATCAATAATAGTGTATAAAGAGGTTACATCGAGCGTAACCCAGGTGTAACCATTAAGCCATTGAATTCCTTGAATATCTTGAAGCAAATCCGCAGAGTCCCTCAAATAAGCGGGTAGTGTTTTAACTAAATTTTGTAGAAAATAATCAACGTACCTAGATAGACCATCTCCCAAAGATCCAATGCTCGATATAATTGGTCTGCCAGGAGGACAGACTAGAGTTTTGTGGATCTTTGGGAGATGGTGAAAGATAGGTACAATTGGAAATGGATTATATAGATAAGTTGACTCACGATTATTAAGTACTCCCAATTCCCTGCCCAGATCAAACAATTCCCGGATCTCCACTAGATATGACTGTGTAGGATCTTTATCCAACTTACAGTATGCCTGTGTGTTGGACAGCTGTCTCAAAGCCTCTGTACGGTATGCTTCCATGTGCATAATAACCACTGCTCCCCCTTTGTCCGCATTTTTTATGATAATGTCAGACCTCTTTTTTAGTGAGTTCAAGTTAATTCTGTCTTCTTTGGATAGGTTGTCAAAAGATGGAGCAGTGAATGTGTAGCCCTTGGCTAGATCCTGTAAATCCTTCTCCACTAGCCTCTCATAGGTCTGTAAATGAGGGCCCTTGGAGAATGATGGACAGAAAATAGACTTACTCCTAAATTGTGAATGTTTGGTCCCACTCAAGAATGAAAACTGCTCCTCAGTACTCATGGAATCTGAAATAATGTCTTCTCTTTCAAGATCTCGCATGTCCTGGAGTACCCCGTACTCTTTGAAGGATAATCTATCTGCCTGAAGCTCATCAACTGACTGAGAGGGGTCCGAAAGATCCCTGTCACTCAGTTGAGGAGGTTCAGTGTAAGATTTATCCTTGGATGCAAAACATTTTTTTAAAGACAGTTTACGGACATATTTCTGTAAATCGATAACAGTGTTAAACAAATTGAAATCATTCATGGGGGCAAAGTTGAGGCCCTTGTTCAACACGGCTATTTCACCCTCTGGAATAATAACCCCTGAAATTCTCTGTACATCCTAGAGGAGGACATAGGGAGGCATTATTAAATCGCAGAGAGATGTTCTGGATCTATGCCCTTGGGACATTGGCACCCAGGGGCATGAATCAAGATTGGGAGCTCAAACATTTTTTAATTTGATCTAAATTGACGAATGAGCCCCACTGGTTATTTGATTGGCCCTTGATTTTGGTTCGGTAATATTTATAATAATAATAATATTTACAAAATCTAATTGGCTTTTGGCCAATTTAAATGTTATTAACAATTACTGTTGAATATAACTGACAATATGAATATTTGGTATCCACTGTCTTCTCACCTAACGCTTTTACAGGTTTGCGTCAGAAACCAGGTTTATTGTTCGGACACTCAGTCATAAAAAACTGACACAAAAAATTGTCTTAAACCAACATGTATATATATTGTGCACTCTTTAATGATATATGTTTATTCACAGACCAAAAAGGTATTGGCTTATATACCAATTATTAATATTCATGATAGTCCAATATTTCAATATGTTAAACATTGTGGAACAATTTTCTTCCCCAACCTATACATGTAACCTCCATTTCAGGTTTTAGATTCGCTTTGTAAGATTTAAATGTTTTGTATGTCAATTAATGGTTGTTGTAAATGTGTTCAGTATGATAATTTTAACTTTTTTCTTCATCCCCACATAGACTTCCTATATCCCCCCCCCTTCCCTCTCCCACTTCCCCTGTCTCTCCCTTCCCCGCATCTTGCCAAGCAATGCACAGTAATGTATCGTGCATTTGTAATGAGGGCTCAAACAGTTTGTTTACAAGCGTTACCTAGCAACGACGCTGCGTGCATCAGCAGAGGGGTCTGCGCGCTGAAGCTGGAAGCTAGACGCGCGTCATTCCCCTCCTCTCGATGCAGACTCACGGCAGCTAGCTCTCCCATTCGTTGGGAGCCTTAGCCAATCAGATTAGAAGTCGGCGATTTTCGCGCCAAAACGGGGAGCGCAATGACGCATGGGGGGCGGGTTTACCCCTTTAAATCAGTGGGGATGAATGGCGCGAATTAGCTCTATGACTAAGGACTATACCAGTCCGAAACGCGTCAGAGTGTGTGTCCCCTGTACCATGTTGTACTAATAAAATATTGTTTTAACCTACACCTTGCTGGTCCGCTACTCTACTTGGCTGTGCACCGCAGGAATCCTTGGATTTCACTTGCAATATGAACATTGAGCGTGCTGCACGCTGCAAAGGAACCAGCCTCCTGTGAGTATATCTCTCCCTCATTTGGAGATGTGATGACCTGGAACAGTGCAGCAGCAAAAGGGTTGGGCATGGCAGAGTCCTGCACAATAATGGTATGTTAACCCTAATATAACCCCTTATTTATCATGACACATGGACTGTTGCCATTACATTGAGTGTCTTTGCTGCAATCAAATAGCACTGGGTCTAAATACTCTTTCTTTGGGCTGATACAGTTCCCTGCTATCATGATGTGTGTATCTATTTGAAAGTTCAGACCTGGATTGAGCACTGTTTTTGGGATTTATACCCCAAACTACAGACTATATTTGTATATCGTTATTATATCCCCTCTTAGATGCCTCTTTTCTAATGTAAATAAATCTAATTTAGCTAGCCTCTACTCATAAGTTAGATTGTTCATCCCCTTTATTAATTTGGTGGCTCTTCTCTGCACTCTCTCTAGTTCCATACAGTAATGTCTTTTCTTAGGATTGGTGCACAAAATTGTACTCCATATTCAAAGTGTGGACTTACTAATGCTTTGTAAAGGGGCATAATTATGTTTACTTCCCTTCCATCCATTGCCCGTTTGATGCAAGATAAGATCTTGTTTGCCTTTGCAGCTACTGCATGACTTTGGGCACTATTGCTAAGCCGGCAGTCTTCAAGTACTCCTAAATCCTTCTCCATCAAGGATTCCCCAATTTATCCCCATTTTATTTGTAAGTCGCCTTTTTATTCTTGCATCCCAAATGCATAACCTTACATTTATCTGTATTAAACCTCATCTGCCATTTACCTGCCCACGTTTCCAGTCTCTCCAAGTCCTTCTGAAGAGAAATTACATCCTGCTCTGATTCTACTACCTTACACCTTTAGTATCATCAGCAAAGATGGAGACTTTGCTCTCGATGCCAACCTCAAGGTCATTAATAAACAAGTTAAAAAGCAGGAATCCCAGTACCGATCCCTGAGGTACTCCACTCACGACTTTAGCCCAACCTGAAAAAGTTCCATTTATGACAACCCTCTGTTGTCTGTCCTTAAACCAGTTTTCAATCCAGGTGCATATATTATTACTGAGTCCAATTTTTTTATTTTGTACACCAACCTCTTGTGTGAAACCATATCAAAAGCCTTTTCAAAATCTAAGTAAACCACATCACCTGCATTACCCTGGTCTAAATTCCTTCTTACCTCCCCAAAGAAACAAATAAGGTTAGTTTGGCATGATCTATCCTTCATAAATCCATGCTGACTATTAGTAATAATTTTGTTTTCCATTAGGTATTCCTGAATATTATCCCGTATTAAACCTTCAAGTAGTTTCCCCACTATTGAAGTCAGGTTTAGAGGTCTGTAATATCCCGGTTGTGATCTAGCTCCCTTTTTAAATATAGGCACCACATCTGCTTTACGCCTATCTTGTGGTACTGAGCCTGTGGAAATGGAGTCCTTGAATATTAAATATAATGGTTTGGCTATTACTGAGCTTAACGCATTGAGAACTCTTGGATGTATGCCATCGGGGCCAGGTGCCTTATTTACTTTAATTTTTTCAAGTCGCTTATGAACTTCTTCCTCAGTTAACCAATTGTTCATTAATATGGAGGTTGTGGCTTCCTCCTGTGGCACTACTATTGAACTTGATTCTTCCCAGGTAAACAAAGAGGCAAATAATGTGTTTAATACCTCTGCTTTTTCCTTATCTCCAATAATCTGCCTACCCATCTCACATTTAAAGGGTCCTATATTTTCTTTTCTCATTTTATTGTAATAAAGGTACTTAAAGAACTTTTTAGGGTTTACCTTACTTTCTATTGCAATCCTTTTTTCATTATCCATTTTTGCTTCTGCTGCGGCGCATCTTATTCTAACACATCGCCGTTTTTTCCCTGTTTTTTTTCCTGGAATGCGACGCACTTCACGGGGAGCATGCCGCATTCATTTTGCGTTCTCAGCCACGGGTCGTGCGCGGGTCATGCGCAGTTGACGCACGGTTGATGCGTTTATTGAGAATGGTTCGGATTTAATAGGTTGCAATTCTTCCCGTGTCCGCCAGATTGCAGATATTCATGAATTGTAATGAGCATGCGCTTCAGTAATGTGTCGACTTGCAGGTGTTTCGTTTAAAAAAGATACCACAGTGTGCTATTGTAAATTGGCCTAGAGACTGAAGGATGAGGTTGCAAAAATGTATCAATTTAGACTTTTCATATTAAATAAAGACAAAGACCAATTTCTGTTACAGTATTCTCCAGAGAGCCGTCGCCATGAGTGTTCAAGTGCAGCCCGTTTTCCAAAAACCCGACAGAAGTTACGTGTATTTGATATGGGCCGCGATTAATGCAATAGATGATAAGATGGCAACAGTTGTTCAAATGTATCAGTATTTTATTGAAAACTATGACTTTTACAAATTTTCGCCAGCTCCTCATACGTGGAAGCGAGCAATAAGGAAAAGGTTATGTAGCGATCTCTGTTTTTATCGTATTGAGCCACAATTTGTTGGAGGGTATTGGTGTGTATCACCGGATTTTTCCTGTATCTATGATCATGCAGACGGCAAAAGGCGAAAGGTCGTGTTTAAACCAACTAAGAAACGACAGTCGCTGCCAAGCTATGCACCAGCACCACCACCGGTTTCCAATAATGGTCCCACCGTCAGTGACAACCCTTGCTGTCTATCCAGCAAGCCTGAGTCGGATTTAGCGTGCAGTTTCGATCAAGCTTGCATGTACCTAAGCAATTTCCAGCCTCATCAGCTGACTACAGGTAGACTAGTCCCGCTGCAAACTATCGACGTGGATGATCAAGAACACTGGACTGGCAGTGGCCCGGTGCCGGCGCCAGCTGAATGGGAAATTCTATGGTGAGTATTGTTGCCGTATTATTTTCTGTGTTTTTTTTATTTTGACAATACAGTATCAATATCGGTGCGATTCAAAAGTCAAGCGATTCTCCTGTAAGCAATATTATTGGCTGAGCGGCTTCTCCAGTACTGTGCTGTAGATACTGAACAATTGGTGGAACGCTAGGCGCATGCGCATTGGAACCTTCTTGAAACGCATATGCGTGTCATTACATCGACGGTAGGCGCATGCGCATGTGAACAAGAGACGTCCCCCCGATAAAATTATTGGTGGGACTGGCTGGGAACTTCTTTAGGGGGCTGACCATTACAGTAAAACTTTTCTTTTTGTTTTTCCTCAGAAAAGAAAACGGCTAATGTAGGGATTTCGATGGATAATATCGCTTTGTGTAACAATGCCTGCACATTGCTGAATCGGATTTAAAAACCCATGTACCGGAGTCTACAGTTTAGTGGCCATTGTTATTTATTAGGATAGAATACTGTACCTGAAACAGTATGCTCATGTTTTCCGGCCGTACAGTATACAATACTTTTTATATACAGTATACTGTGTAATAAACCCGAAAAATAAAAACTATGAATTTATTCTACATGTACATTGGCGACACACTTTATTCGAGCTTGGCTAGTCCCACGAATTCGGGTATACCCGGGTGTATTGAGGTTTGTGACTGTTTTCTGCCCGAGTGCATTGAGTTATTTTCCAAGCAGGGATTGAAGCATTTTATTCCCGCTGGCTGCAATACTGCACAGTATATATATATATACTGCATTACAATTCATGAATTTATGCCATCTGGTAGACACGCGAAGCATTGCAGCCTATTAAATCCTAATCATTATCATTTAACAGATCAGCCGCCCATCAGCCAGGCATGAACCCAAGCTGGGAAGGCAAATGCAACGGGGCTTGTCAGAGGTGAGGAGTGGCGCATTCCAGGTATCTGCCAGGTACATACCGGGTATTTGCTCGAATAAAGTGTGTCGGTGCAGTATTAAAGTACTGTACATACAGTATGTGTCTTCTATACAGTGCCAGTACATACAGTACAGTATGTGTCTTCTATTTTTTGTAATACTCTTGTACTGAGCATGCCTACAGTATACAGTACAGTATGCCAGGACAGTAGTGTACATTCTATAAACACTGTATTTTGTTACAGTAGCAAAGGAGCCAATGGAACAATATAAAACAAATCAACATGTTCTTTTATTGGTGTAGTAAGTACAAAAACATTTATTTACAAATACTGTACAATGTAGAAACATTTTAAGTGCACAGCAATTCAAAACATCAACAGGTGTATGGTTTACTGCTAGTGGAAACATTTATATACAGAAAGTAAAAACATTTACAGTCAGTCAGTATGGTTTACAGTCACATGTTATAAAAATAAATTCTTTATTCATAAAATATAAAAAAACGCATCATCTCCTTTATTAAAGAACGGCAAGTCAAAACATATACAGTGGGATGGTGTGCAAAACAGTCTGCACCAGTACAGAACTCGAGGGCAGCAAACAGGCCCGGTTTTCAGGACAACCTTGAAAACCGGGTCTGTTTGTGGCCCTCAGGGACTAGAATTGTGCAGGTCCTGTGTGTGTGTACAGCAGGTTAAAACATTTCTGTATAAATACAAGTTAAAAAACACACAACAACATCTCCTTTATTTCAGTACAGCAGGTCAAAACATGTACAGTACAGTTCAGCACAACAGTATGGTCTTACAGTACCCGTGATTAAACCAGAAAGTCCACCAGATTGTCCGTCCATGGCCGATTCCTTGCATAGCGCAAAACGCCATTAATGCAGTCTCGTACGCCTTTCATTACAGGATCTGTAATTGTATAAAAGCGCCGCAATTCCCCCAGAATGGTCTTTCTTAAATTGGCAGGAAGCGCCTTTTTTATGCGATTTCCTTAGTAGTTCACTCTGAAGGCCCAGTCGCAGTACAAAGAGTAGGGCACATGGTGCTTAAAAAGTAACAAGGCATATTTGTGGGGTGCACCAGCACTCATCACCCCATACTTCTCCCTGAGTGCCGGTGGCAGATCGCGCAGGGTGATGTCGGGCACCGTATCGATGCAAGCGAATATAGGTCTTCTGGGAGCGGTGTGCTTGAGGCAACGGGCGATGGTAGGTTGTCTGGGAGGAAGCTTTCCTCCGGTCTTGGTCGCCGTGTTCTCTCCTGGCGTGGTCTTGACGGGGTTGTCATGTCCTTCTCAACGGCATACATGTACACTACATCTTCTGGTGGAGGGGGTGCGCTTGGTGATGGAAGGGGGTCGATGCTCCCATTCAGCACATCCATGCCACCCTCCTGCTCCGGCGTCGGGGAAACAGAGTCATGAACACCGAGCAAATGATGTATACCCGCTAAGTCAGCCCTTATCTTCTCCATCCGTCGATCCATCCATTGATCCATATGTTGCATCCGTTGATCCATATGTTGCATCCGTTGATCCATATCTAGCATCCGTTGATCCATATGTAGCATCCGTTGCTCCACATTTAGCATTGTCTCCAGAAGCAGATCTATCTTTGCCAGCACAATAGAGTTCCCGGGGATATCTGCACTTATCCCATTCAGCATTCGGTCTAACGAGCTGCTTCTTGTGCATGGCGTGCGGACATCTGGGTGGATGGGTGCAACAGAGGATGAGATGGGGGCTCCATGGAGAGAAGCGGCAGCGCCGTCGAAGAGGGATGGAGAAAGTGACCTTTGGATTTCCGGGTGTGAAGCAGAGTCGTTTAAGAGCAAAGGAGAAAGAGACCCGTGGATTTCAGAGGCACCAGCGGCAGCGTCGTCGTATAGAACTGGAGAAGATGGCCTGTGGGTTTCTGGGAGGGCGGCGGCAGTGTCGAGGACGAGGGGTGGAGAAGATGGGCTGAAGATTTCCGGGACAGCGGCGGCAGAGTCATCGAAGCGTATGTGAGGAAGTAGTCTGCGGGTTCGATGGGTTGGCTCCCATTTGTTTTGCGTCAATAGTACATCACCGTATTTCTTCTTGACATAATAAGGCTGATGTCTATGAAAACCCTTAGCCTTTGGGGTCAGCAGAAGGTTTTCTTTATTGGCCTTAGCCTGTCGCTTTTGCCTTGGCGTGGAAATGGCAACCGCCTTTCGCTTTTTCTGCATGACAGGCACGGCAGAGGCGAGTGGGTTCCTGCGTCCGTAGAATCGGGGTTGACCCATGGAAACAGATGGCATAATGCTGTATCTGGACAAGGGCAAGTTCAGATAAAGATCATCGAGTGGTGGGCTATGCAAAGTGTGTAACCTTTTATGCATGGCGGCGAGGTACAGATGTTGAAAGTGGGCGTACTCTAATGTGAATCATTACCGTATAAATACACCATCCATTTTGTGGGTTCACTGCACATTGAATACACATCGACTAAACATCGAATATACATTCTTGTGTTTGTATTTTTTTCTTCTCGCAGCAATGGCTGTTATAAAGATTTCCAAGGATCTCAGCATGCGAATTAAGGAGATGTACACGAGCGGACACCGAATTGCTGCTATCCAATGCTGGTTAGCTACTTTTGGCCTCGTTGTGCCAGCAACCACCGTGAGCTATCATCCACACGGAAAAAACAGAGAATGCAAAAGGGCACCAAAGGTAACAAACGCGTAAGTATATTTATACAACTTAAAAAACTTTTTTATATCAAATAATGTACTCTAGATCTACAGTACTGTATCTAATATTTTTGTTATTTCTGTAGATTATTAAGAGTTATAGTTTATCATTAACTCAGTATGCTAATATAGAATAGTCGTTATATATATTTTATTTTCTCGGCATCTTTACAGCTGTTATTAGGAAGATTTATGGATAGATAAATACATACAAGTGTATATATATAATATGTATTCACAGACCCTGTCGATTCACCACATTTAAATAGTTTGTTTTTAGACAGACTGATATATGGTGTATTAGCACTAGATATATGGGTTGTTCATAATGTTTAATATATTAATGTTGTATCTAATAATGTCATTAATTTTGCAATCACTCCTTTTTTAGAATTATTCATGATATATGATTTAGTTTTCTTTATCAATTTAATTTTCATCTGTTGATCCTTATTCTAACAATAAGCATATTGTCATTTGAATACCATCTTTATGGATCATCTAGCACAGATGACCTGAATTAATTACTAAAACAATCATGTTTGTAATCATCTAATTGGACTGAGGCATTATAAATAGTAAGCCATCACAAGTGTAGTCCATCCCCTGATGAAATCCGCTGAGTCGGAAGAAACGCGTAGGGTCACGTGGTCAATGAACTACGGTGGTGGAGCAGTTCAGATGCCAGAAGCCAGACAACAGAGAGGAAGTTCTCTGACTCATTTCTAAGATGAGCTGTGCTGAATAGGAACTACAGGCTGCTCATTTGGGTTGCCGGAGAGACGCTGAGACGGTGACACCAGCAGCAGTGAAGCCTTATTGTTCACACAGCGAGACGGAACGAACTTACCACGGTCTGGTACATGCTGGCGCATGGGCTTGTCCCATACAACGCTCTTATTTTATTGGCAAAGTGTGAGTGTGCATTTGTCTTTGTTCGTGTCATTAAACCTTTATCATTGGATTTTACACATGGATCGGGCGCTTTTCCTCTTTTTCTTTTTCTAATATATAATGGCTAAATCAGTGTGGAGAGAGGAAAAAAAAAAAAACCAACAGATATTTACTGTAGATAAGTTAGGGTGTTAAGTGTTTCAAGCCAGGGGACAGTGTCAAAGAAAGGTGGGGAGGGGGAGTGATACTGGGGGGGAGAGAAAGTGTGGATAAGAATAGAGACAAGCAGGATAATTACAAGCAATTTTGATAGGGTGGGAGAAAACCCATGTCCGCATTAAGTCCTTTGGTTTTGGTTTCAAAAAGTCTTATCATTCTGAGTTCAAATGTTTCCCGTTCTTGGGTGCTTTTAAACATTACATTGAGGATTTTGATTTTTAGATCATTTATGGAATGACCTGGTTGTGAGAAGTGATGTCCCACAGGTGAGCAGTATCTTCCTTCTTCGTGATGGAGTATAGAGTGTCTGTGCATATTCATTGTTCCTTGTAGTTTTTGGCTGTTTTTTTTTTCCCTCTCTCCACACTGTTTTAGCCATTGAACCCTTTGTATATCAGTATTGTTGACCTGAAGAAGAGAGGATAACTCTCAAAAGCTTGTCCTATGACATAAATTGTTAGTCCAATAAAAAAGGTTTCCTAACTGGTTCCACTTTACAATTCTCCGAAACATGGGCCCCTTGGTTTAGACATGCAGGTCTATCCCCTTATTTAGAGTAAGTTATTCTGAACAGAGTGATTTATGACTTATGATTTATGATTTATGTTGTAACTCGCCTGGTAGTTAATATGTTACGTGGTTTCAAATGCTGTCCCCTTCCCCCCCCCCCTTCCCATACTCTCCTCCCCTTCTAATGTGTAATCAGACTATTTGCAATTATGTACCGTTGTATTGTTCCCCCCCCCCCTTTTTTTTTCTTTTTGTACCCCTCTTACTTTTGGAAAAATGATGAATAAAAACTTAAGTAAAAAAAAGGTATCACCGAATACTGAAGAACTCATTTATTCTGCACTATCGCAACTGGACTAACACGGCTATTTTCTGCTTTATATATATATATATATATATATATATATATATCACACACAAAAGACAGACACCGCAATCAACATTGTTAAATAGATGCAATCTGTAAGCCAATAGAAATATCCCTGTAGAAAATACCCAGGTTTGGCTGTGCTGTGGGTAAAATAATATAAATATTGGGTTTCTTTTTTCTGTGTGTGTGTATATATATATATATATATATATATATATATATATATATATATATATATATATATATATATATATATATATATATATATATAACATCGCCGGAAGAAGAGATCAGTGTATCTCGAAAGCTCGCACAAATAAAAGCATTTCGTTAGCCACAGAACGGTATCATCTATTTATTTTTTGATTATTGAAGCTCGGCTAACACGGTACTGATACCTCTACACACATATACATATATATATATATATAGTTTTTTTATTGCATTGTCTGTGCTCCACCTTTTTGTTTATGTATACATGTAACATTCAGTACAGTGAGTGTCACTCAGCCTAACCATTTTACCAAAAGCCAAGAGGGGAGGGGACACAATAACTCGCGATCACCGACTTGTGTTTCTGGCTGGTATTGTATATAACACCACATTTGAATTTCTGCCCAACTTCAGGTCTCACTTCACCCAGGTTAGGATAACTCATGTAAATTTCTTGGGAAATCTAACCTAAGGGACAGGCTCGGGTCAGGAAAACCCAGATACAAACAGACTATATCTTTATTGTTTCTAGCGCCTGGGATTGGCCTCTTTTTTTATCATTGTATGTAATCAAGATTGTGAGAAGACTTGATATTTTTTCCTAAGCTGCCATTCCCATTAGGAGTTATTTCACTTTGTGCTGGGAATGGTAAATTATTGTTTCAATAGTTCACTGGGTACTATCACCCCACAGGTATTATTTTAGGTCTAGCACAGTTCTGCATGCTTTAACAGTAGGCTTGTTTCAATTCTAAAAAACTTGCTACAATATCCATAAAAACAAGGAGGATAATTTTGTAAGTAAAACATGATAGAGATGCTGAGACAGATTTCGGACAGAATAAAGTGATTCTAGCAGCAGAATTTACTATTGCTTGTAGGGCAGATAGGTGAGAGATAGGAAGGCTGGACAGTAGAAGGTTACAATAGTTAAGACCAGAGAGAATGAGGGCCTGCGTTAGTGTTTTATCAGTACAGCAACAGAAACTAGTGTATCTTTGGAATACTACTGAGGAGAAAAGGACAGGTTTTAGCTACATTGTGAATGTAAGAGGAGAAAGTGAAGAAAGAGTCAAATGTGACATCAAGGCATCATGCTTGTGATACACAGGGTGTATGAAAGTGCTGCCAACAGTAATGTAGACGGGGGTAGTAGGGCCAGGCTTGGGAGAAAGTATGAGGAGTGCAAGCAATTTTAACTCCTTGATAAAGAACATAAGGTACAAAACGCATAGGAGGCTTTTCCTCTATGCTTTTGTTATTCCAATAAAAATTTTTTGCATCATTTGGATCCCTCTCCTTCGCTTTTTTTGGGCTTTGCACTACTCCCTATTCTTCAACTCTGGATTTCACTTCAGCAGCTCCATGTCTCCTCCAGTCTAGGAAGTGGGTGATTGTGAGTACATTATTTTCCATTTGAATTGGACATTCCCAATGAAATAGAGGATGTGTGATTTTTTTTCACTTATCCCCTGTTTTCAGGGATTATCTGTCATTGAAAGTACTTCATGGATATACTTATTCTATTGCATATATGATTATGGACTCACCCATTGTTCTAATAACCTGGATTAATTTGTTTATACCCTATTTCCTCGATTGTAAGACGCCATCAATTCTAAGACGCACCCTTGATTTAATAAAAAAAAATTGGGGAAAAAAAAATATCACTGTATTTTTTTTGTTTATTTTTTTAACTAGCAGGGTCACATGACACTTCATTTACTAATGGGGAGAGAGAGGCAGACACAGAATGGGGAGCGACAGGCAGAATGGGGGGAGAGAGAATGGGAGGGATGGGGGGGAGGAAAGAGAATGGGGGGGAGGAAAGAGAATGGGGGGGGGAAAGAGAATGGGTGGGGGGGAAAGAGAATAGGTGGGGGGGAAAGAGAATAGGTGGGGGGGAAAGAGAATGGGTGGGGGGAAGATAATGGGTGGGGGGAAAGAGAATGGGTGGGGGGGAAAGAGAATGGGTGGGGGGGAAAGAGAATGGGTGGGGGGGAAAGAGAATGGGTGGGGGGGAAAGAGAATGGGTGGGGGGGAAAGAGAATGGGTGGGGGGGTGGGGAAGAGAATGGGGGGGGAAGAGAATGGGGGGAAGAGAATGGGGGGGGGGAGAGAATGGGGGGGGGAGAACACACAGACCAGAGAGAGAGAGAGAGAGAGACAGATATGGCAGGGGCCGTGGCAGTGTGGGGGGGATTTTAGCTATTTACATTTAGTGGCCCCTTTTTATGATGTTACCAAGTACCTTTTTATTCCTGTACTCATTGCTTTCCTTAAAGTAAAAAGAACATGTTCTTTTTAATCTCTTCTCTTGCTTTTGATAGCAGAGAGACAGACACAGACACATACACACACTCTGACAGAGAGAGACACAGAGAGTGACACACAGACAGAGAGAGAGACATACAGAGACATACAGAGACACACACACACACACACACACACACACACACACACACACACACACACACACACACACACACACACACACACACACACACACACACACACACACACACACACACACACACACACACACACTGAAAAACATACACACACACAGAGACAAACACATACAGAAACACATCCAGAGACACACAGAGAGACACAGCTACCTCTGTACATCCTGCATTTCACATGGGGATTCAGGGCAATGTTGATGTGCCCTGGCAGGCATTTCCGATCTCTGTGCACCTCATGGGAAGGGAAGGGGAGGGGGGTGATCGCAGCCATGTGCTTTTCATGCACATTGTGAATATCCCAGCTGGCATCTGCAGCAGCGCCCCCTAGCTGATTTTTTTTAATACATCGATTCTAGAACGCAGACCTATTTTAGCAATGTGAAAATTGGAAAAAAAAGTGCGTCCTAGAATCGAGGAAATACAGTATTTGCCTTGTATCTATACTGACTATTTTTGTGGGAGTTGCCCGTACTATTGGGCTTGGACATTCAATATTTTAAGGAGAGGGTCAATTTATATACCACTCCTATCCTTTTTGTTTTTGGGATTGGTATATTATTCAATAAATTTGGAATATGGAAGACACCGGTGACTCACCAGAGACTTAATCTGTCTATACAATTAATTGTTGTTATGATTGATTCAGGAAGAAACAGGCCCAACGGTATTTGAATGTTGTGGACATTGATACTAATGACATCTCAGACTTAAGAACCCACTTTCAAAGGTTAGAGAAACTAATGTTATATAATACTAGGTTGTGGTGGGACATCATCACCACATTAAATATAAAAGAATCCCAAGGGTTTTGCGGGTGAAGAAATCCCCATCCTTTGGTTTCCAAGATTCAGACTTTGAAATTAGATGGGTTGCTGTGTTAAATTAGTGCTCCTTCAAGCTTATGGAGTTAATCGTTTCACAGAAAACCAAAGAAAAAGAACCTTTGGAACAACAGATTAAAGATTTACAATCTAGTCTACACAAATTCCAGTACCTCAAGGGCTTTAAGGACATTGATCGTTTTATTTCAAAAACAATAGAAGATGCGGAACGTGATATTATGGCAAAAAAGCAAAGCAAATATGATAGAGACTGAGTGGACTATGAGAAAAAGCAAGTCTATAATTGGCAAAGGATCAATTCGGTCCAGGAAAGACCCTTTCGAGGTACTACTAAAGGGGCACCCTTTAGATCTACACCTCATAAATCTATACTTAAATCTAAGACTCTAGACTATCAGAGTGGTGACTCAGATATCTCTGATGTTGAGACTGCATCTCACTCTGTGTCTTTTGTTACCATCAATGAAAAAGATGGATACCATTCTCATGATTCATCGTCCAAAGGGAATGGAAGTGGAGGACGTACCTTTTGGGTTATCGATCAAGATCAGGATCAGGATCCTCATCCGGAACACAAGTCTCACATTATCATCAACAACAACAGAAAAAAAAACAGCAACAACAACAGCTAAGATCCTTCTCTTTATTTAATAATAATAAAAAAAACCAGAATAGAACAAAAAGAGAAAAAAGGAGGAAACGGTTACAGATCTGCAATGATAAGAAAGAAGTTCTAAAAGAATCAACAAATGTTATTAACATTTCAGGAATTTATCTCACACCAACTGAAATTTGTCTACTCAATAAGGGTTTGAAATTTTCACCTACTATGGACTTTGGTCTATTTGGTACTACTATAGATGTGTACAAATTCGTACGGAAGTTATGATTGAAAATATTTTTTGATAAATCTGACAATTCATTGGTTTGTGACTCAAGAGATAATGGTGATCTTGGACCATGCTCTTTGTGAGGGGACACTTCACCATTGCCTTCTGACTCATATTTCTGAGAGATTATGTACATTTAAAGATTTTTGTATGGTTCAGGATATGGAGAACCTCTGGTTTGAACAAGGGGCTCTCCTGGAGAATCCTCCATTCCTTCTTTTTCTGAATGGAATTCAGGATTGAGAAGTAGATCTATTTTCTATCCTGCACATGTGAAGTGCCACTTTTTGACCATGTTTGAAAATCTAGTTATTAGAATCCTACGTCTCCTAGCACAGGGGTTCTCTTTCACATTTTGATTATGACAATTTAAGTAAGGATGAAATAATTGCCTTAAAATCCTTTATCCTTAATTCATTGTTAGTTATCAAAAGTGCTGATAAGGGAGGTGCTGTGGTAGTCCAGAGTAGGGTAGACTACCTCACGGAGGCATTATGCCAACTTGAGGATCTGTCTTCCTACTCTGTACTACCTTCAGACCCTACTTCTGAATATATGAACGTTTTTTAATGGATCTTGTGGATTTAGGAATTGCCATGGAAGGTCTTTCCAGGGAAGAGGTTAAATTCATTGTCAACCCTCACCCTGTAGTCCCTATCTTCCACCTTCTCCCAAAGATGCATAAGACATTGGTTGACTCTCCTGGTCGGCCAACTGTCTCTAGTATTGGATCTTTGGGAGATGGACTTTCTAGGTATATGAATTCTTACAACTTTTGTCAGGAGGCTTCCCTCATTAATTTTGGATTCAGGGGATTTGTTGGGTCAAAAGAGGTTCAATGGGACAATCAAACATCTGGGGTACACTTGATGTAACATCTGTTTATTCCATTATAAAACACGACCAGTGATTGGCGGCTGTCTGCTATTTTGTGGAGAATCCTGACATTTCTATTTTCAATCCACTTTTATTTTGAATGCTATTTCTCAACACCGGATCGACTTTCCCAGGGGATAACCAAAGAGGAAAGGGATGGTGCAGAACTGCAAAACTTTAATTGAAAAATAACACAACAGCAAATCACACACAATATGTCCCTGCTAAAAACGAAACACTGTTGCCGTCTGCAGTGTGTCCAAATGGAACCTCAGCTTGTAGCAGTGTCCTGGACTTTGCATACTGAACTATGGTGTGTCCCCCTTTTTTGTATCATGCATTAGGATGAATGCCATCAATTAATTAAACTTCTTTGTGGACAGTTTTGTGGACATTTGTTCAAAACATTGGTAATCAATCTGTTTATTAGTAACCAGGTATATCCGCCGGGTATTGCATTTTGTCTATCCCAGGAAGGATCAACGCTGCAGGGGTTCCCATTCAGAAGCATGAACTCCCTACAGCGTGATTGTCAATCCCCTGAGGAAGTGACCAATAGCGTCACGAAACACGTAGGGAGGAGCCTAATTATGTTGCCGACCGATCGGTGTGTAGTGAGCCTTGCAGTGACATCATCAGTTTGGGTGCTGGGACATGCAATCGCGACCACGGGGATGAGCATCTAACAAACACTGCTACAAGCTGAGGCTCTGTTTGGACACGCTGCAGACGGCAACAGTGTTTCATTTTTAGCAGGGACACATTGTAAGTGTGATTCACTGTTGTGTTATTTTTAAAGTAAAGGTTTGCAGTTCTGCACCATCCCTTTCCTCTTTGTTTATCCCCTGGGGAAATCGATCCAGTGTTGAGTGTGGGAGCGTGCGTGATTGAATCAACGGAATCCAAGTTGCTGCAACACGTGGGGTTCGTGGAGCATAAGGAGAAGACGTTGGCACAAGCACAGCTACTATCCGCTGCACGCTTTGAAAGCCCACCTTGTAGTAGGCATTTTTTGTTTTTATCAGGGTACTATTCCTGGACTTTGCATACTGCACTATGGTGTATCTCCCTTGTTTGTATCATGCATTTGGATGAATGCCATTCGTAAGGAGGCCATTATTTGAGCAAGATCCAAGATTGGAATTTTTCTGGAATTGAACTTCTTTGTGGACAGTTGTTCAAAATATTGGTAATCTGTCTGTTTATTAGTAACCAGGTATATGTGCCGGGAATTGCATTTTGTCTATCTTAGTACATCAATTGACAAGTTCCCAGAGAAACTTGTACAGTATCTGAGGTCCCCTAGGCAGCTCCACCCAGTAGATTAATCTTCATTTACTGTAGGTAATCAGTGGGTACTTATTCACAGTTCACTGTATAGTGCATATACACTTGGCACTAGTCACTTTTCTTAGTTTTTGTCATTTTTTAGGTCTCGCGCTTTTTTAGTTTTTTTTTAGTTAGTTATTGTTGTTAGTTGATTCTTCCTGGTCGCGGCCGGTGCAGTCACACAAATGCCTACGGTAAGGTTTGCTACATCTGTAAATATCTCCCAATGTGACCTCAGGCCAAATATCCCCAGTTGTGCAAATGTCTTTGAATGTGCTTGACAACATTTTTGTGAGAAAATGTAGGCAATGTTCAATAGATTTGTAAACTTTAGTTGTAAAATTGCACATTTTTAGTGACTGGTTAGAGTATAAGGCCTTACTATTCTGCATTTCCGGTTTGTTATATAGTTTTCACAACTCAACATTTTCAGGAACATTTTCTTTTACTTTAATGGCCGAATTATCAGAAAGACTACTAAATATTTTTAAAAGCTTGTTGTTTTAAATTTAAAACACCAGACTTGAAAATGAGAGGGTGTGTGTGTCATTTTCCTCTATATTTTATTGAGCACAGGGTTTTTTTCTCATGGATTAACCACACAGCATTCCTTTATTTTTTCACATTCAGCTTGGTGTTGAAAGGCTGCAGAAAATGATACATTAAATGCAAAGGAAAACATTTAACAGCCCCATTCATAACTAAAATACTCAAAACCATGAATCTTCCTAGAGTGAGTTGAAATGTATAAAAATGTAATTAGGGAAGTAATGTTCAAAACATTCATGGTTGTGCACCGGGATCTATGGTAAATATATGTATATTTCTATATACACATATATAAATATATGTATGCGCCTAAGAGGTAGGAGCACTAAATGCTATACACACATACTCACACACACACATATAAATATCTATTTGAGGTCACAAGGGTTAAGTGAAAATAAATAATTTAGTCAATGACTTGCCATCATATACCCTAATTATGCTATACAATGATTTTGTAACATTATTTTTTTAGTTGCTATGTTAATGTTTAATATTAATATCAGGTTAAATGTGCAATGTAGATTAATTGTTCGAATTTTCAGATTGTCAATGGCTAAGTAATTATTTGTGCATAGCAGGATTTGCTAGAGACATTATACTGTAATTTGTCAATATGTATTGCTTTGTTTGTGCATGGGGCAGATTTTTACTGGATACACAGCTTATACTTTTTGTCTTTCATTAATTTAGAAAAGAAAAAAAATGGGCACTCACAAGTCCTAAAAGTTAAATAATAATGTTTAGTTCTAAGTGTGTGTGTGTGTGTATGTGTGTGTACCTTAGTAACGGCTCCTTGCTGTCAGGAGCCAATTGCTTGATATACAGAGTGAGCAGAGCGAGGAGACTGAGTGAGGAGCAGAAATGTGTCGTGCAGATGGATCCATTGAACATCAAGTCCGGGGAGAATCTGTAGTCTGAATCTGCATGGGTGGAGAGAGATAAATATGCATATGGAGGCTTCAGATTCTCCCACATGCCTGGAGTTGATACTGCAGCCCAGGACATTTCTTTTATAAATGAACCTTACATTTCTCCAAAACACTTTATCCATTTAAAAATAACCATTCAATTGCACTTCTCCCCTTAAGACACTAACTCAAAACAAAGTTTCACACAAATCACTTCCCATGTGAAACAATAGGCTACACACTTTTAAAACGCCTAAGTTTGTTTCCCCTGTAACTCAAAAACAACTGGACGGATTGGTCTTAAACTGTCCAGAAACAATCACTTTACAAATCCAAATTTTCAGACGGATTGGTACATTTTTGAGAGAGTTACAGTATGAGAAACTGAAAAGTGGAATTATAATGGAAGTCTCGATCAAACATTAACTATGGATGTGCATCCAGAATACTTGATCTCAGATTTGGGGGAAAAGATGGCTGTTTTAAATAACTATTACATTTGAAAGCATACAGTATATAAATAATACAGCTCAACCCCGTTTTACCACGATCCTATACAGCGCGGTTCAGCTTATAACGTGCTGTGTGTGGATCCCGTTTTTAAAAAGCTAAAATATTCAATGCTTTATTCCTAACAGACACACATGAGGAGAGACACACTTGGGGAGAGACACCTACAGGGAGAGGCACCCATGGGGAAAGACACACTTGGGGAGAGACACCTACAGGGAGAGACACCCATGGGAAGAGACACACGAGGAGAGACACACCTCTGTGTGTATGTGTTTCTAGATATACTCACTTGCTACACACTGAGCCTCTCCACTGACGTGTGCCTTATAACCCTTTCCCTTGTAAGAAAAGGCAGTGTAGTTGTAGTTCTGTAACCTATTCATTGCTGGCACTAGGAAAGACCGCAGGACGACTCCCAGAATCTTGTGATTAAAAACTCAGCAACTAGATATCAGCCAATCAGACCAGAGACTTGTCCAGCACACTCCTCCCCTCTCACAGGTCAGGAATAGATAAGAACCCCTAAGTTTTTTGGACTAGTGAAGCCACCGTCAAGGAGCAGGACAAAGGAGCCCAGCAGTATACCCGGACGCGGGCAAAGTTAGCTGCGCACCACGCGCCCTGTAACAACATTCTGAGGACTGGCTGGCAATTTTATTTTAGCTCTCTTGGTGTTTGACCTAAGGGCTTTTTTCATGTTTTTTAACTGTTTTAATAAAGAAATACGTTGTTTAACTCTGGTCTCGAGTGACTTGGTGCAAGTACACTGAGGACAACTTCATTTCACTCTGAGGATTGAAGGAGAAGAATAAAGATACCAATCCCTGCGTGAGCTCACACGCGGCCGTGTGAGTATTATTGTTGTATCCCCTTTCATTTACCAACCTCCTATGTTCATTATTTATTTAGAATAGGAGTGTCTCCTATGTGAAGAGGATAGAAATACCTCCCTAAAGACCGCACTCACACCTGCCCGTGTGAGTGTTTGCAGTCTTTTATCTGCTTTCGATATATATTCTTTACCAATTGGAATCAATCATTTATTATCATTTATTTGCATTACTCCTTAACATTTTTTATTCTCATCCATTTACTCGGAGGGAAACACCATATTTGAGGTTTGCTGGTTAATCGAAGAAACCATCATCTGGATCAGAAGAAAAGGAATTTCACATCAGGAGAACACAGAAGAATGGAAGAAAAGAAACCTTGATGTGACAGCATTTGCACAAGGCCGTGTAAGTGTTTATGATATCACACACTCTACTATCCCCACGTTCACCAGTCTGGGAACTTATACTCCCGAGCTAAATTATTTGTTACCCCTTTCATCCCTCAAACTTTGCTCCCCCTTTTTCTCTTGTACTTCCGCATTATTAAGGATCCTGGATAGATCCTTTTGGGGTTTGAGTCACAGGAAGAGACTACGAAGCAGATGGGAACCCTGTAGGATTTATAAGGTTGTGATGTTCTGAAAAGAACTATTGATTTCCCCCATACATTTCAGTTTGGGTAGCGCCCGGGTATCTCTCCTTGCCAGCTAAGATAAGACTCTGCACTTCCTGTCTCTCTCTCTCCCACCAGAGTCACGTCCTTGTCCTGCTAACTCCCCCTTCCTCCCCTCGAGTAACCCAGGCTGAGGGGTATGATCTGGCTCTGCGGGCAGCCATCCTGCACGAATTTGGAGATTGGCGTCACTGACTTCCTGGACCTCGGAGAAGACTAAAGGTGAGGAAGTACCAGATGCACATGGGGAGAGACGCAGACGGGGAGAGATGCACACACAACCCCTGATCGCAGAGGCCATTTTTGTTTTTTCATCGCAATCCCAGTTATAACGCGGTTTCATTATGTGGATCCCGAGCACCGCATTATAATAGGGTTCAGCTGTAATTATATAAAATTTAATTTCTTCTGTATGTTGACTGAAAATAGCTCTTTTGTTGTACTATTTATTTTTAATGTCAACTGTTCATTGTTCTTGTTTATCCAGGACAATAATAGGTGGATATATAATCTCTCTTTTTAATGCATTTTATTAAGTACTAAGGGAATTATTTTAGGTGGATGATTGGAATGTTTTTGGCCAAAATTCCCCATTAACTTCAATAGGGAATTTAGTTTGAAAATGGCCCAAGGCACAAAGTTGTCAACATTCGCAAAAATTTGCCAAGCTTTAAAAACTTGAAATTCTAGTGTTTAAATTGCCCTCTTCCGTAATTTTGTCAGACATTGCTTAATGCAAATACCATAAATTAGACACAGAGACAGAAACATACCATTGACATGTTGGAGTTGGAGTTGAAAATTGGTATTATGAAGTGATCATACTAGATTAAGTCTAATAGCCCTCCAACTGTATGTCAGACAATAAACCAGACAAGAACGATTTGGCCAGTTACACACCGAGAACCCCCAGCAATGCTTTGTCTCGTGACTCCCAGTGCTGATGAACAGTGACCCAGTAGACTTATAGTACAGAAAATTTACTTGGGAGAACGCTCCCATACATCAACGGCCCAACACTGATTAAGAACATGCACAAAACTTGATAGCATGGGCCCAATCTGGTAGAATCAGAGCTGCCAAAAGCAATGAAATCTCAAATTAATCTGTATTCTTTTAATTTTTCTCTCTTTTTAAAAAAATCTTTCTTTCACTACTTCCTTTTCTTTTAGTGTATATGATAAAACAAATGATATAAATAAGGACAAACACATACACACAAAAATGGACTGAACATTTCAACACAGGGTGGGTAGGACTAATTATCTTCACAGCCTGGGAATGGCAAAACTTCCCCTTTCAGCACTACACCTTGTCTAAATTCTACCCACATACAAGCGCATAACTCCAAGCAGTCCATAGCCAAATCCATACCAAGGTAGGATGTTTATGGGCCACACAGTCATGCCGCCCAAGCCTTCTGATGATGCACAAGTGATAATGATTCTGACTAACTTTGTCAGGTGATAATTACTGAATGATTGGCCTTAAACAGTCACAGTTAATAGGAGGATCCTACTGCAGACAAGCCTTTTGTGCTTGCCTGAGGATTTGCTGAGCAAACGCAATCCAGACTACTACAGTACAGTATGTCCCAAATTATTTACCCACTACAGGATGTCAGGTGTCACCTGAGCCCTAGAATAACCACTGCATATTATGTGGTTGCAATGACAAATAAATACATTTGTAAAAACATTCTTAAATACATATATTTCTTGGAATAATTGTGATAATATTTGTGAACCACACTGTGAGATATTTGCACATCTTTAATAATATTCTCAAGTAACTAGGATTCTGTCATTTTATCCCCTTTGTCACCCATTCACTCCCACTCCCTCTATGTCACCCACTCTCTCCCTCCATGTCACCCACTCTCTCCCCGATGTCACACACTCTCTCCCCTATGTCACACACTCTCCTGAATGTTCCTATTTCCCCCAAGTAACCTGCTTCCCCATATTTCCCACTCTATTCCCTCTCATATCATACTGTAAGTATATATATATTTATGTAATTAGTGAGGATGGGCACAAAAGTAAAAAATCCAAAAGTTGGGCATGAACATTTTGTTAGCCAAAACACTCTTATTTGGTACCAAACCCACAACTAAATCAGGAAATGTATTTAGAACCCAAGCATCAGTGAAGGTACCTTTACAAAATACTGATAGATATTCCTAGAGTTCACCTGTCATCTAAATAAATTTCTTTGAGATCGTTTTCTTTACATTATGGTTTCAATCCATTGTCCATGCTATAGTAGTCTTCATATACTGTATTACTTTCCCAATGTATTTTATATCACACTATGTTCCACCCAGTCCCTTATTCGCTATGCTAATAAGCTTCTTCTCTCTACTGAAGAAGTTTTCAGTGCCCTCAGTTGAATTAAGTTCATCTCTTCCCCAGCATGGGGAACTGGCCTAGTTTATGGTGCCAAAATATATTATGTTAGAGAACAAGGGCTGTGCCTCTCAGCTATGACATCAACATATCTCCTACACATTCATCTTGACTGAATTATGATGATCTATATGTGAATCATGCACAGATCACAAGTGACTCATGATTCTTCACATCTAAAGTAGAAACATTCTTTCACCTTTGTAGTTAGCCACCCATAAGCCAGACTATGTTCTGCAGTATAATAACTGGTTAGCAACTCCTCATATTATCATTGCTAGAGTAGCCTGGACTTTCAATTACCTTGACAATACTAAAAACATCTTGGAGGACTAAGATCAAGTTGCAATCACAAATTCTTACTTCAATAGGAGCTATAAAACAGAGGCCTGAAACATGTTTTTTTCTTTTTTTCAAACATTAGCAACTCATCTGATACTTAGTGTACAGATTTGGTTTCCTGAAATTTGATGACATGTGCGACCACAAGCCTAAGACTTTTTCAGCATTAAAAAGCCAAACCTGAGAAAAGGCAGGCGCAGATGTGTTGCTAGTGTCATTTTTTACATTAAACTCAATCTTAGTCTTATCCTTTGATTCATACCTGGAAATTTCCACATGTAAAAAGATAAATATGACCTTCTCAAACTGCAACCACACTGTAAAAGGTTGAAAAGCTTCAATATGTATACTATAAACACATAACCATACAAAGAGAACAAAAAAAACGTAATTAAGCGTTCTTTCACAAATAATGTCCTACATACAATATAAAAGAAAGCTATTACTGAATCCATACATCTAACTTATTGTATTAATGTATTTCAATATAGAAAATTATTTTATTTAAGCATCTATTACTTGGGAAGTCTATTTATAAAAGTTCAAAGAGGGTTATGTGCTAAAAGACCATAGTTGGTACAAGTTTTGAGTTTGCTTTGCATTATTCCACAATACTTGCAACAGCTATCATATACAGTTACTCGCATTAAAAACACAGAAACATAGAATTTGATGGTACATAAAAACCAATAGACCTACCTAGTCTGCCCAATGCTCATTTTCCTAAAATTGGTGTAATTGCAATTATTTTTTAATGTACTTTTATTAACAAGTAATACAGATACACCAAGTTCACAGTATCACTACAAAAAAGGTACACCGAACTGGCACAGATTGCAAATTTATCATTTTTGACACTTCCTGATCCTTAAAAAAGCTGACCTCTGGGTGATGACTGAAATTACCAGCGGTGCAGAATAATTGGTATCAGAGTAAACTTATCCACACTGCCTTAGTTACTATTTCTCTCAACGTTGCTCCTATGGGAGCTCCTCTAGAAGGTGAAAGGGTAACTCTGAATAATAATGATTTCTAAGGAATTTATCCCCTGTGTAATTAAGAAGACAGGGTTCATTTAAAAGCAGCAAAATAAAAATGTTTATTTTAACACAGAGCTTGGTTAAGTGGAGACAAATGTTCCCATACTTTAGTAAATATATTTAGGCAGTTCTAGATGACTCCAATAAATTGTAATTAATATTAAATAATTTGAACCAGTGTAAAAAAAAAAAAAAAACTGAACAGGGTTCACCAAACATGCTATTATAATATTATCGTGATGTTGAATTAGTTTGCTGATTTGTTTATTGCATTGCTTGCATAGATCTGTTTTCTCCAAATAAAACACTTCTCACAATGATAACACTTTTTAAATTGCTTAAGGTTTAACACACAACTATAAAAGGAATTTCGCAAGCCTATTTGTTCCTTTGCCTCAATAGCTTACAGTACATATGACGGAAGAGCATATTCCTCAAACACAGGTACAGATTATCACACCTAATCTGGTGTCAACTGCCGTTGACCTGAATTGGAGTTAACGCCAGATTGCGTGCGCTAAACCCATACTCACACTTGATGAATGTGCCTTAGAGAGAGATAGGGGGCTATGCACTAAGTAGTGACAAGTCGTTTTAAGAGCGCAAAGTGCTCTTAGAACGTGAAGTTCCGCCGAGCGCTATGCACTAAGCCGCGCAAACAGGCACTTTGCGCTCTAAAACGGGCTTTTCATTGAAATTTTTTCTAATTCCAACTTTGATCGTACGATCAGCTGTTTGTGCTGAATCCTGCCCTTCTGCAGGATTCACTAAGCAACGCAAACCGATCGTACGTTAAAGTTGCGCTGAATAAAGCTCACCAGCTAAAGGCAGGTGATAAAAAAAGATGGACTTAGAAAAAATTCTTTGTTTACCTTTTTGCAGGCGCAAAATCAATACAACAGGCCGGCGGGTGTCCCCTGCTGACCCCACAGGGGTCCCAGAGGGAGGCCGAGGGTCGCGCGGGTGTCCCCGGCTGACCCCGCGGCCGTCCCAGGGTCCACGTGGGAGTCCCGGGGTACCCGCGGGCCTGCGGTACCAATGTTGTGCCAACAAGAATACTAAACAATATTTATAACTAAATACACCCCCCTAACACATACAGTACAATAATGTGCAACATAACTATTATCCAGATATGGATAATAGATTATTTGCCCATTATTAAACACTGCATTAGCATACCTAAATAAAGTCAATAAAAACAGTAGCCAGCTAATCCATCAATACAAGCAGTAACAACTTCAACAATTATTTAAATAAACCATTAACCAATTAAACCAATTAATTCCTAAACCAACTCAAAATTAATAGTAACACTAACCAATCAAACCAATTAATTACAACAACATTAATGAATGTAAACATTAAAAGACAAATAAATACATTCAAACAATCTCTAAAAGAACCATAAAACGCATTAGCCAACATAATACAACATTAACTACAAACGAACACTAATCGCAAACATTTTATTACATTAAGCAGGAAAAAAAAAAAACAATGACATCCACCTAAGAAACTGACATTAAAAAAACCAACAGCAATACCAAGCACAAATGCCCCCAAATATTGTAATAATAATGTATTAATCTGTACCCTAAAGTGGTACAGATTAATATATTATCAGTCAATGTGCCTCCCCCAAAAAATCTAAAATCCCATCCAATGAAAAAATCTGTAAAAAGAGACATTTACAAACATTGAATATATTACTTACCATTAGAAGCGGTGGCCCTCCGACTCCCAGGGAAACAGGAAGCTCACGTACCTTGAAGGCCTCCAACAGCATCCGATGCCATCCGCCATGAAGATCCAGCAAAGGTACCTGTAGGCGGATGCTCACAGAGGTATGCAAGGGAGTCTGGTTATAGTGAAATTAAATAAGGCTTGTTATTGTGCCTGTTTCCTTAACATCAGGAAACCATCCAAAGGAGGGGTAAACAAAGCTTCAATTCACTTGGGAGTATTTCTAGTGAAATACTACTGTATGCAGTCCACACTCCCTTTAGATAAGCATGTCTCCCAGCCCCAAACATATAGCATGAAATAAGCAGATATATAAAGTCTCATAAATGAAAGTCTTATCTGTTCCTTGTGGTTTGGAGGGAAAATCTTCTCTGTTCCTGCGTTGCTACCTTTCCTCAGGTTTTGTCAGCATTCAGGTTTAGAAGTTTCCCCTGTGTCTTGAAAGCAGCTCTGCTGTTTCTTCTGGCAGGGCTCAAGACTAGTTGTGAGAGTCAGGGACAATCTCTGCTCTGTCTACAAGTTCAGCTCAGGTGTATATACGCCAGGCTTTTCTTGCAGTTGCTTTAGCTGACAGAAATATTGGGTGATCTGCTGCTTCTGCTCTTTCTCTTGTCGACCATATTCGTCATCATAGTGGGCGGTCTTTTCTGTTCGTGCCGAGTTCAGGCACTCCCACCATTCTTGGGGTGTTTTGTGGATGTGACTCGGTTCGGGTTCCCCGTGAAAGATGTCTTCCTCTTTATTGGACTGGAAGGGCCACTCTTCCGTGGGGTAGGGTTCATTACAGGAACGCTGCATCTTGTCCTCCATTTTTAGGCTATCAGGTGTAATTTTCTTTCTGACCTCAGGAGGCGCTATTGCAGCTGTTGCCACTGTATTTGCTAGAACCCCCAATTGTGGTAGTACTACAGGTGTGCATATTTTGATTGTAGAGGTCGTAGCTCTCACAGGCATCTCTGTAGACTTTTTCTTTCTTGGACAAGTTTTACAATATCAGCAGTGCTGTGCACGCATTTTCTCTCATCAGGTATACAGGATGTGCAGTTGCTAGGTAAAAATGTCTATTTGCTTTACACCATTTACTTGCTAGGTTAATCTCTCATTAGGTATGCTGGATGTGTAGTTGCTAGGTAAAAAGTTCTGTTTACTTTACACCATTTACTTGCTAGGTAATCTCTCTGCTTCAACCAAATAATGTGATTTTCTGCTTGAGTTCAGTCTCAACTTTGGGTATTATGACATTCACTCTTCACACTTTGGGATACCTTTAACACAGTTCAGCAATTCCTTTTTTATAGTAGGCAATTTTACCCTCAGCACATGTTTACTGAAAATTCCCCTGCTTCAGCACAGTCTTGCATCAATTTTCATATTTTTCTGCATATACTCCATTCACAACTGGTAGTCCTATGCGGTGTGGCAGCCTTTACTTGCAGAATCAGTACCGCTCATGGGTCACCATTTGTATTCACTGCTTCAGCTAAACATTTGAAAACAACAAACGCCTATCCCTTTAAGGGCTAACTCACTTCTTGAACCCTGACTATGGCTGGAAGGCAACCCCCCTATTTCAATGACCATATTACACTTTATTGTGATAGGCAAATAAGGTTTACCTGCTTCAGCAGTCTCTCTCTCTCTCCTCTTGGGATTGGGGAAAATAGTCCATCTGTGGTTTTGTAAGTTTCAGTGCAGTGTAAGTTTCCTGCCTGGGTGTGTCCCTTTAACTCTGTCTCTGCTGCATGAGATCTTTGTTGCTCAGACTGTTTGTAGGCAAAAAGCATAAAAAAAATTCACAACCAAACTCCGGGTTCCTTAACTTCAAGAACCCCCTCTCGTCCCACTTCGGACACGTATGTCAGATATGTAGGCGGACGCTCACAGAGGTATGCAAGGGAGTCTGGTTATAGTGAAATTAAATAAGGCTTTTTATTGCGCCTGTTTCCTTAACATCAGGAAACCATCCAAACAAGGGGTAAACAAAGCTTCCATTCACTTGGGAGTATTTCTAGTGAAATACTACTCTATGCAGTCCACACTCCCTTTAGATAAGCATGTCTCCCAGCCCCAAACATATAGCATGAAAATAAGCAGATATATAAAGTCTCATAAATGAAAGTCTTATCTGTTCCTTGTGGTTTGGAGGGAAAATCTTATCTGTTCCTGTGTTGCTACCTTTCCTCAGGTTTTGTCAGCATTCAGGTTTAGAAGTTTCCTCTGTGTCTTGAAAGCAGCTCTGCTGTTTCTTCTGGCAGGGCTCAAGACTAGTTGTGAGAGTCAGGGACAATCTCTGCTCTGTCTCCAAGTTCAGCTCAGGTGTGAGCTAAGGAGTCTCTCTTCCTGTCTCAAAAGACAAGCTTCTCTAAGCAATCTAATCAGGCAGGTGGTGTTTGTTAATTGACTACCAGCAGTTAACCCCACACTGCTGGATTAGAGGCACATTACCTGAACAGGGATAACTCCCCTGTTACAGAACCCAAATCTTCTTTTTTCTTTCTTTACTCACCGTCTTCTATTTTCATCTGTAACCATTTCTTGTTCTTCTTTATCTTCTTTCTTCATCTGTCAATCCAAAATACCCCATGTTAAATCCCAGCCGATGCTGTCTCGTCGGCTTCTTGGGCTCAAATGAGGCGTCACGGCCTGAAATAGGGCTTGTGACATCACATTTAGCCTCAAAATGGTTAACAGCCACCTGATTGGCTATTTAAACCATGTTCCGACTTTAAAAAATTTTTTTTTACATGACGTCACTTAAAGGGAATGATGCCAGCCAATCAGAATGGCTGTGCTTCATTTGCCTTTAAGATGACGTCACGAAGCCGGCGTCACATGGTATTTCAGCCAATTAGATCGTGGGAAACAATTCCACACTCTGATTGGCTGAAATACCATGTGACGCCGGCCATCTTGGATTTCGTGACGTCATCTTAAAGGCAAATGAAGCACAGCCATTCTGATTGGCTGGCATCATTCCCTTTAAAAAAATTTTTTTTACATGACGTCACTTAAAGTCGGAACATGGTTTGAACAGCCAATCAGGTGGCTGTTAACCATTTTGAGGCTAAATGTGACGTCACAAGCCCTATTTAAGGCCGTGACGCCTCATTTGAGCCCAAGAAGCCGACGAGACAGCATCGGCTGGGATTTAACATGGGGTATTTTGGATTGACAGATGAAGAAAGAAGATAAAGAAGAACAAGAAATGGTTACAGATGAAGATGAAGACGGTGAGTAAAGAAAGAAAAAAGAAGATTTGGGTACCTTTGCTGGATCTTCAAGGGGGATGGCATCTGATGCTGTTGGAGGCCTTCAAGGTACGTGAGCTACCTGTTTCCCCGGAAGTCGGAAGGCCACCGCTTCTAATGGTAAGTAATATATTCAATGTTTGTAAATGTCTCTTTTTACAGGTTTTTTCATTGGATGTGATTTTAGATTTTTTGGGGGAGGCACATTGACTGATAATATATTAATCTGTACCACTTTAGGGTACAGATTAATACATTATTATTACAATATTTGGGGGCATTTGTGGCTTGGTATTGCTGTTGGTTTTTTTAATGTCAGTTTCTTAGGTGGATGTCATTGTTTTTTTTTTCCCTGCTTAATGTAATAAAATGTTTGCGATTGGTGTTCGTTTGTAGTTAATGTATTATTGTATTGTATTGTATGTCTTTATTTATATAGCGCCATAAATGTACATAGCGCTTCATAGTAGTAATACATATCATAAATAACAAATAATATAAATAACAGAGCATGGGAATAAGTGCTTCAGACATACTGTAAAAGTAACATTAAGGAAGGAGTCCCTGCTCTGAGGAGCTTACAATCTAATTGGTAGGTAGGGAGAATGTACAGAGACAGTAGGAGGGAATACTAGTAAGTGCGTCTGCAGGGGGCCAAGCTTTATGTGTCAAGTGTCCATGATTATCCAGTGCTACTCAAATGCTTCGTTAAGCAGATGTGTCTTAAGGTGAGTCTTAAAGGTGGATAGCGAGGGGGCTAGTCGGGTATTGAGGGGAAGGGAATTCCAGAGGTGTGGGGCAGAAAGTGAGAAAGGTTTAAGGCGGGAGAGAGCTTTAGATACAAAGGGGGTAGAAAGAAGACATCCTTGAAAAGAACGCAAGAGTCGGGATTTGTGCATAGCGAGAAATTAGGGCTGAGATGTAAGGAGGGGCAGAAGAATGTAAAGCTTTAAAAGTGAGCAGGAGAATTGAGGCGTGAGATACGTGATTTAATTCGAAGCCAGGAGAGGGATTTCAGGAGGGGAAATGCGAAGACAGATTTAGGAAAGAGTAGAGTGATTCTGGCAGCAGCGTTTAGGATAGATTGTAGGGGAGACAGGTGAGAGGTAGGAAGGCCAGACAGAATGAGGTTGCAGTAATCGAGACGTGTGAGAATGAGGGCCTGAGTCATAGTTTTAGCAGTTGAGTAACAGAGGAAAGGGCGTATCTTTGTGATATTGCGGAGGAAAAAGCAACAAGTTTTAGAAACGTTTTGAATATGAGAGGAGAATGAGAGTGAGGAATCAAGTGTAAACCCTAGGCAGCGTGCATGGGCTACTGGGTGAATGATCGTATTTGCAATAGCAATGTGGAAGGAGGTAGTAGGGCCAGGTTTGGGAGGAAGTATAAGGAGCTCTGTCTTTGCCATGTTAAGTTTCAGTCGGCGGATGGCCATCCAGGATGATATTCCAGAGAGGCATTCAGAAACTTTGGTCTGTATAGCAGGTGTAAGGTCAGGGGTTGAAAGGTAAATTTGTGTGTCGTCAGCATAGAGGTGATATTTAAACCCAAAAGATGTGATTAGGTCACCTAGAGAGTGTGTAGAGAGAAAAGAGAAGGGGTCCCAGGACAGAGCCCTGGGGTACCCCCACAGAGAGATCAATAGAGGAGGAGAAGGTGTTAGCAAAGAGACACTGAAGGTACGATGGGAGAGGTAAGAGGAGATCCAGGATAAAGCTTTGTTCCGAATACAAGAGAATGGAGAATGTGAAGGAGAAGAGGGAGGTCCACGGTGTCGAATGCTGCAGAGAGGTCGAGTAATATGAGCAGAGTGTAATGACCTCTGTCTTTGGCAGCGTGTTGGTCGTCAGTTATTTTAGTGAGGGCTGTTTCAGTAGAGTGAGCAGTGCGGAAGCCAGATTGTAGAGGGTCTAGGACAGAATAGGTGTTGAGAAAATGGAGCAAGCGAGAGAATACAAGACGTTCAAGGAGTTTAGAGGCAAAAGGCAGGAGGGAGACAGGTGGATAGTTGGAAGGACAGGTAGGGTCAAGCTTGCTGTTTTTGAGTAATGGTATGACTGTTGCATTCTTGAAGGATGATGGATAGGTACCAGAGTAGAGGGAAGAGTTAAAGATCTGTGTGAACATAGGGATTATAGAAGGAGCAAGAGGTTTTAGGAGATGGGAGGAATGGGATCAAGAGGGCAAGTGGTAGAGGGAGAAGAGGAGATCAGCAGGGACACATCCTCCTCCGAGATAGCGGAAAAAGAGTCAAGAAAGGCAGGAGGAGAGTTGGGAAGCATTGTTTGATGGGAGGAGGCAACAGATGGGATGTTCTGCCGTATGGACTCCACCTTTTCCTTAAAAAAGTCAGCAAAGTCCTGAGGTGAGATGGAGGAAGAAGAGGAGGCAGCTGAGGGTGGTCTGAGTAGAGAGTCAAAGACAGAAAAGAGACGGCGTGGGTTAGACTTGTGTGTGTTGATTAGTGATGAAAAGTAGGTTTGTTTAGCTTGAGAGAGGGCAGAGTTGAAACAGGATAGCATAAATTTGTAGTGAATGAAGTCTGCGAGCGTATGAGATTTCCTCCAGAGGCGTTCAAAGGAACGAGTGGAGGAACGCAGCATGCGTGTGTGGGAGTTTAGCCAGGGTCTGGGGTTAGAAGGGCGAGGACGGCAGAGAGAAAGCGGGGCATGAAGATCAAGAGAAGAAGATAAGGCAGAGTTGTAGATCCTGACCAGGTTGTCAGGGTCTGAAGCAGAACTGAGAGAGGAGAGGGAGGAGCGTAAAGTGGAATCAAGAGCTGGTAGGTTAATAGAGCGCAGGTTTCTGCAAAAACGAGGGCGAGATGGAGATGGAGAGAAGCGAGAGAGAGAAAATGAGATGAGGTGATGGTCAGAGAGAGGAAAAGGGGAGATGGAGAAGTCTGAGAGCGAGAAGTTTTTAGTGAAAACCAGGTCTAGGTAGTGTCCATCCTTGTGGGTGCTGGCTTCAGTCCACTGTTGAAGGCCAAAAGAAGAGGTTAGAGAAAGAAAGCGGGAAGCCCAAGGGAGAGAGGGGTCAATGTGGCAATTGAAGTCCCCAAGGAGAAGAACAGGGGAGTCTGAGGAGAGAAAGAAAGAGAGCCAGGATTCAAAGTGAGAGAGAAAGGCAGAAGGGGGATGAGTAGAGGAAGGTGGGCGATAGATGACCGCCACATGGACCGGGAGAGGAGAGAAGATCTGGACTGTGTGAACCTCAAAGTAGGGAAAAGCAAGAGAGGGGGGAATAGAAACTGTTCGGTAGCGGCAGAGAGAGGAGAGCAGGAGCCCCACGCCTCCACCCCTGCCACCAGGGCGCGAAGTGTGGGAGAAGGAAAGGCCACCATAGGAGAGGGCAGCTTCCAGAGCAGAGTCAGTCTGAGTGAGCCAGGTCTCAGTTATGGCAAATAGGAGCAGGGAATGAGAGAGAAAGAAGTCATGCACAGAGAGGAACTTGTTAGAAAGGGAGCAAGCATTCCAAAGGGCACAGGAGAAAGGGAGACAGGAGGGAGGGTGGCAGGGGATGGGTATGAGTTTGGAGGGGTTAACACCAGAAGGAATAGAGGTTGCATGTGGAAGGCGAGGACGAGAACAAGTAGAAATAAGGCAAGGACCAGGATTGGGAGAGATATCCCCAGAAGCAAGGAGGAGAAGCATGGACAGAAAGAGAATGTGTGAGGATGATTTGTAGGGGTGTGATTTAGTGCAGGAGGTATAGCTGTGTGGTGACAGAGGGCGCAGGTAAGAGAGGAGTTCATGTGAACTGAGAAGTGGTGAAGTAAGGAGAGATGGCGAAATATGAATAGAGTTAGAGACATGATGAGGCTGGTGGAAGGAAGTGCATAATTTGAAAATAAGTGAGGTTACAGCAAATATAAAAAGTAAAGGCGGCATCACAGCAATAGTAATGTGTTGAGATGTGCAGTCTGGGATGATATCCTCCTTTCCAGCGTAGATCAAATGCAGGAATCAGAAGCAGTAGATTGTGTCCACTTTTTCCACTTCTTTTTGAACTTCCTTTTTTAAACCTCCATACTACTTTAAAGATTTCTACTTAAAAGCATTTCTGCTTAAGAGCAAAGGCTGCAGGCAGCAATGGCTGTTGTGAGTTTACTTATATACATTTAGAAAGTCATCTGGTTGGTACAACAAACTTAATTAGCACATGTGAGGGTAGTTAAAGCAAATGATTTTTCAAAGGTGGGTGTTGTCTTGCATAAGTGTTAAAGATTAATTAAATTAAGACAATAGGGGGATGATTTACAGATAGACAATTTGAGATGTTTTACCTAAATTGAACTAAATAGACAGCAGGGTAGGATGATTGCAGGACAGACAGACAATTTGAGATGTTTTTACCTAAATTGAACTAAATAGACAGCAGGGTAGGATGATTGCAGGACAGACAGACAATTTGAGATGTTTTTACCTAAATTGAACTAAATAGACAGCAGGGTAGGATGATTGCAGGACAGACAGACAATTTGAGATGTTTTGACCTAAATTGAACTAAATAGACAGCAGGGTAGGATGATTGCAGGACGGACAGACAATTTCAGATGTTTTTACCTAAATTGAACTAAATAGACAGCAGGGTAGGATGATTGCAGGACAGATAGACAATTTCAGATGTTTTTACCTAAATTGAACTAAATAGACAGCAGGGTAGGATGATTGCAGGACAGACAATTTGAGATGTTTTTACCTGAGAAAAGACAAGACAAGAGAGGAGATGAGAAGCAGATCAATGGTCCCTACTTCCTTTTTTAAACTTCCATACTACTTTAAAGATTTCTACTTAAAAGCATTTCTGCTTAAGAGCAAAGGCTGCTCAATTATGTTGGCTAATGCGTTTTATGGTTCTTTCAGAGATTGTTTGAATGTATTTCTTTGTCTTTTAATGTTTACATTCATTAATGTTGTTGTAATTAATTGGTTTGATTGGTTAGTGTTACTATTCATTTTGAGTTGGTTTAGGAATTAATTGGTTTCATTGGCTAATGGTTTAATTAAATAATTGTTGATGTTGTTACTGCTTGTATTGATTGGATTAGCTGGCTACTGTTTTTATTGACTTTATTTAGGTATGCTAATGCAGTGTTTAATAATGGGCAAATAATCAAACCAGATAACGGGGCCTGTATCTCCTAAAGTAGGGGGTCCTCGGACCTGAAACCAATGCTGTTCAGCTCCGGAGACCCCCTGCTCATGTACACTATAATTAAAATGTATTTATTTATTGTACGATCGCCTGTAACAGTCTTGCATGGAGATGGCAAATCTCCATGCAAATGTTACAAGCGGCTTTTTTTTCAATCAGCTAGCGCACGTTAAGGTTAAGAACGCTAGCAGGGGGCAAATACATTGCACGCACGATAAGCCAGTTTTGGGCACGTCTGATAAAAAATGGGCTGAGGGCCTTAGTGAATCGCGCCGCCGGCTTCATTTTTTATCGGACGTGCTAATTTTTTTCAGACCGGCGCGAAAGCTCGGAGCTTAGTGCATAGCCCCCTTAAAGTTACAGTACTTGGCCAATCTCACAAATAGAGATGTGCAAAGGTATCTGAGTTCACTTCAAATGTTCAGGTGACTTTTCTAAGAAAAATAAAACGGCAAAAAAATATCGGTTTAACTTTTGGCGCCCCAAAGAATTATGCCCCGTGTTTCAAATTTCTGAATTATATGGACATTTGTCTTGATCACAAGATTGCAAAGACTATAGTCAAATATGTTGCAAAAAAACGCTTCCTACATTTAAAAGAATTTCTATTCATTAAAATACCTAATTTTTATTGTATCCCAATATGTACAATGACAAGTTACTATAAACGATAAAAATATATATTAAACTAGTTTGTGTGTGATTGCTGTGTAATAATGTATCTAATTGCAGCATATAGTTACTTATGCCATTTGCACTAGCTCATACTCCAAATAATGCCCCTCTTGCAAATGGCTCCCTGTCCTGCTGGAGCCTCTCCTACTGTATTTTCCTGATATACCCTCAATTAGAGCATAGAGGTGAAGAAAGTTGGGCTATTTTGGGGTAGGGAGGCAGTCTTTGCCATCAAAGTGTGACATTATAACTATTTCAGAGCAGCAGGCTCAGCATTACATTTTTTTTATTGGAGAATACTAGCAAGAACAGTGTATTTAGTGAGTATAACAGGCTACTATCATCTGAGATCTGACTCCAAAAGACTGTTTATGGTCCCAAGATTCAGCAAAGTATCCGGCCGCTCCTTCTCTTACCGTGCACCCCAAAACTGGTACAATCTACTGGAGACTCTCACAGCCACCACCAGTCTAAGTTCTTTCAAAACTAAAGCTGTCTCACATTTTAATCTGGCCTGTAACTGTTACATACGCATATAATATATATTATCTCTAACTGTGCATTCAATGTCTTGTATATAATGTATACCCTGTTCACATATGTAACTATGTATTTGTAACCATGTATGAGTAATACTATGAGCTAAATTTGCTACATGTTTATCTACTCTTTCAACACTCATTCCCTACCTCAAAATATCCCAATTATCTTCACCTCTATGCTCTAATTGAGGGTATATGAAGTAAATAGGAGAGGCTTCAATAGGGCAGGGATCCATTTGTAATAAGGGCGTTATTTGAAGTACAGTATGAGCTAGTGCTAATGGAGTTAGTAACTGCTATATGTTGCAATTAGACACATTGGGGGCTATGCACTAAGCTCCGTGCATTTGTGTCTGGTTGAAATTAAAAATCACATCCGATACAAAGTGAAGCCGGAGACGCGATTCACTAAGGCCTTGAGCCTATTTTCTCTCGGACGGGCCAAAAACTGGCTTATCGTATGTGCAAGCTTTTTCCTCCTGCTAGCATTCTTAAACTTTACGTAATCTAGCTGATAGAAAAAAAAGCCGCTTGGAACATTTGCATGGAGATTTGCCATCTCCATGCAAGGCTGTTACAGGCGATCGTACACAAAACAAATACATTTTAATAATAGTGTACATGAGCAGGGGGTCTCCGAAGCTGAACCGCATTGGTTTCAGGTCCAGGGACCCCCTACTTCAGGAGATACAGGCCCCGTTATGGGGTGCCGGTATACCCTGCACTTTGAAAGCTTCCGCGTCACATGACCGGGACATTTACATTCTGCAGGGGATACCGGCACCCCATAACGGGGCCTGTCTCTCCTGAAGTAGGGGGTCCCCGAGGCTGAAACCAATGCGGTTCAGCTCCGGAGACCCCCAACACATCTATACTACTGTCAAAACACACATATCAATAAACAATAATTCCTTAGCTTAGCGGCTATCCACTATGGTAATGAAGCTGCATTAATGTACATTTTAATAAAAGTGTGCGGGAGCAGGGGGTCCCCTGAGCTGAACCGCATTGATTTCTGCCTCAGAGACCCCCTGATTCCCGAGTTACAGGCCCCGGTATGGGGCATCGGAGGCCAATGTCGCCGCCATCTTTATAGCATCCAAGACACGACGTGGGCTCTATAAAGATGGCGGCGACACTGGCACCGATGCCCCAAACCAGGGCCTGTAACTGGGGAAGCAGGGGGTCCTTGAGGCAGAAATCAATGCGGTTCAGCTCAGGGGACCCCCTGCTCCCGCACACTATTATTAAAAATACATTAAAGCAGCTTCATTACCTTAGCGGCTATCCGATAAGGCAATGAAGGAGTTAAGGCACAATAGCATGTTTATTGGGGACAATTTCCCCCAATAAACATAGCAATAAACAAAACACATCCCCCCCGCCCCCTAACACATACAATACAGTAATGGGCAAAATAACTATTATCCAGGTATGGATAATAGATTAGTTGCCCATTACGAAACACATAAAACATGCATAAATAAAAACATGAAATCTTAATCTGAAAATCATCACATTGCATCTTGCAATTAAACCAGCAGCTAGACAAATGTATATCAAATGTCACACAATTGCATTGAGTGTGTACATTATGCAATTAATCTGTGCATCATGTAACACTATGCAAAATCAATTTCAAAATAAAATACACTATGAACAATGTCCCCTAACCACCAATGCAATCCACAAAATCAAATAGAAAGTAAGCAACATAAATAAATTTACCATCAATCAATCAATTTCCTAAACCAATTACAATACAATCCAAATAAATTATACAATTCCCTATTCAATTCCTAAAGCCAAACCATTGCCAAAATAATTCTAATTGAAAGTAACCACCATCATTCAAATCTAACTACCAGAAATAAGCCATTAAAAATAACATGTAACTAAATAAAAATTACATTACACACACACATGTATAAATAAAGCTGCTAAATAGATTAGAAATACATGAGATACATAAACATTAGCAAAACAATCATTTATTATCCCTGTATGTAGATACATAACATACAGGGGCAATAAAAGAGCATAATAAACAATGCTTTTACATCCCAAAATCACATAAAATACACCCATTCAGTGTCCCTGAATGTATGTATATCCATAGGGACATAGATCTATTCAGGGGCATTAAATGGAATAAAAAAAAATACACATGAATAAAAAATCAAAAAAACCTGTAATAGTTAAAATAATAAACTTTTCTTTTGTTTACTTACCATTAGATGCCCACTCACCGAAATCCAGGGGAACCGGAAGCTCTCAGACCAAATCCAAAGGTAACCATAAAATAAAAAAACATTACAATCCACGTCTGTGTCTTCGTTCTTCTATTTGTAATCCTTTTCGTCAGTGTTGGGGTCTTCTTTTTTTCTTTGGGGTCTTCTCGTCTTCTTCCGTCTTCTTCCATCTTCTTACGCCACGCCCTTCATCTCTTCTTAGGAGGGGAGGTCTTCCCTCATCGGCGTCTGGCTTCAAAATGAGACGACATAGGCTTTTATAGGCCTATGACGTCACATTTTCGTCAAATGGTTCCCACGGCCCTGATTAGGCCATGAAAACCATATGATTTGGGGGGGGGGATTTTTTTTTCATGATGACATTTAAAGGCAATGACGCCAGCCAATCAGAATGGCTGAGCTTCAATTGCCTTTAAGATGACTTCATCAAAACAAAGATGGCCGGCGACACATGGTACGGTAGCCAATCAGAGCGTGGGAATGAAATCCCAACTCTAATTGGCTCTGGTAGACCATGTGACATAGACTTTGCTTCAGCCAATCAGAGTTGGGATTTCATTCCCACGCTCTGATTGGCTACCGTACCATGTGTCGCCGGTCATCTTTGTTTTGATGACGTCATCTTAAAGGCAATTGAAGCTCAGCCATTCTGATTGGCTGGTGTCATTGCCTTTAAATGACGTCATCAAAAAAAAAATTCCCCCCAAAATCACATGGTTTTCACGGCCCAATCAGGGCCGTGGGAACCATTTGACGAAAATGTGACATCATAGGCCTATAAAAGCCTATGTCATCTCATTTTGAAGCCAGACGCTGAGGAGGTAAGATGAGAAAAAGGGCGTGGCGTAAGAAGATGGAAGAAGACGGAAGAAGACGGAGAAGACCCCAAAGAACAACACTGACGAAAAGGATTACAAATAGAAGAAAGAAGACACAGACATGGATTGTAATGGTTTTATTTTATGGTTACCTTTGGATTTTGTCCGAGAGCTTCCGGTTCCCTTGGATTTCGGTGAGTGGGCATCTAATGGTAAGTAAACAAAAGAAAAGTTTATTATTTTAACTTTTACAGTTTTTTTTTATTTTTTATTCATGTGTATTTATTTTATTCCATTTAATGCCCCTGAATTGATCTATATTCCTATGGATATACATACATTCAGGGACACTGAATGGGTGTATTGTATGTGATTTTGGGATGTAAATGCATTGTTTATTATGCTCTTTTATTGCCCCTGTATGTTTTGTATATACATACAGGGATAATAAATGATTGTTTTGCTAATGTTTATGTATCTCATGTATTTCTAATGTATTTAGCAGCTTTATTTATACATTTGTGTGTGTAATGTAATTTTTATTTAGTTACATATTATTTTTAATGGCTTATTTTTGGTAGTTAGATTTGAATGATGGTGGTTACTTTCAATTAGAATTATTTTGGCAATGGTTTGGCTTTAGGAATTGAATAGGGAATTGTATAATTGATTTGTATTGTATTGTAATTGGTTTAGGCAATTGATTGATTGATGTTAAATGTATTTATGTTGCTTACTTTCTATTTGATTTTGGGGATGGCATTGGTGGTTAGGGGACATTCTTCATAGTGTATTTTATTTTGAAATTATTTTGCATAGTGTTACATGATGCACAGATTAATTGCATAATGTACACACTCAATGCAATTGTGTGACATTTGATATACATTTGTCTAGCTGCTGGTTTAATTGTAAGATGGAATGTGGTGATTATCAGATTAAGATTTCATGTTTTTATTTATGCATGTTTTATGTGTTTCACAATGGGCAAATAATCTATTATCCATATCTGGATAATAGTTATTTTGCACATTATAGTACTGTATGTGTTGGGGGGGGGGAGGGGGGATTGATGTATTTAATGTATAGGTCAGGTTTATTTTTTTTACATACAGGGTTGGTTCCTTTTGGTCTGCGGGGGACCTCTGGAGACCACCTGAGGTCTCCTCTGGCTTTCCACGGGTACCAGGCTGGAGGTGTCCACGGGGGATACTTGTGGGGAAGAACCGGTGGCCCCACGTCTGTTGGGGGCACCGCGGACCCGTGGGAACAACCCGAGGCCCCTCAGACACATGTGGGTCTGACCCGGGGCCCCGCAGACAGCCGCGGGCCTACCCGTGGAGACCCCATTGTGGCCCACGGTGACCCACGGAGACCACCTGATGGGCCACGGTGCCTGTCAGGACCACCCGTAGGCCTCCAGACCCTGTTTGAAAAATGGTGCTGGGCTACTGTGAGGACTACGGACACCCGTCAGGGCCACCGGGGACTACTGTGGGCCTGGGGTATTAACCCTGTATGTAAAATAATAAATCATGTATTTATGGGGGGGCACAGGGGGTGGGTTATGTATTGAATAAATATAATGATGTTTATTGTGGGGCTGTGTATTGTTTTTCTTGTGGGTACTGGGGGTGGGGGAAGGGGGTATTGGCCCCAAGGGTATGTGAATAGGCCTCCCACCTGGGTTCATGGGTGACGGTGGTTAGTCCTCACGGGATGGGTAGTGGCGGAGGGTATTTAGGCCTCCCGAGTGGTGGGTGGGTTAACCCCTTAATGACTGTAGCGGTTAATGACCGTAAGGTGATTAAGGGGTTAGGGGACATTACATTGGCTATTTTTATTTTTGTGTATGTTTTGCAGCACCGGAGGGACATGGGCAGGATGAAGATGAGGATGAAGATGGCCTTCATCGTTTGTGCCTGGAAAAGGTAAGTGTAATATGTATTTACTGTATGTATTGTAATTTATATGTATTTAAAATTGGCAAATGCATTATTATCCATATGTGGATAATAGTAATTTTGCCCATTACTGTATTGTATGTGTTAGGAGGGTGTATTTAGTTATAAATATTGTTTATTATTTTTGGAGGCACAACATTGGTAACGCAGGCCCGCGGGGACCCCGGGACTCCCGCGGGGACCCCGGGACGGCCGCAGGGACCCCGCACTCCCGTGGGGACCCCCGCTTGTTGAGCCGGGGCCCCCGGACCCCTGTGGGGTCAGCTGTGGACACCCTCGTGACCCCCGGCCTCCCTCGGTGACCCCCGCGGAGTCAGCCGGGGACACCCGCCGGCCTGTTGTATGGGTTTTGCTCATGCAAAAATGTAAACAAAGAAACTTTTCAAAGTCCAGCTTTTTTATCAGCTGCCTTGAGCTGGCGATCTTTTTTGAACGCAACTTTCACTTACGATAACTTTGCGTAGCTTAGTGAATCCCGGAGAAGGGCAGAATTGAATGCAAACAGGTTATCATACGAGCAAAGTTGGACTTTGAAAAATTTCCAGGAAAAAGTCACTATAAGAACGCAAAGTGCCTGTTTACGTGGCTTAGTGAATCGTGTTCGGCGGAACATCACGTTCAAAGAGCACTTTGCGTTCTTAAAACGACTTATCGGAGCTTAGTGCATAGCCTCCATTGTCACACAGCACTCATAGACAGACACTTGAATATATATTTTTTTATACTGCACCGACACACTTTATTCGAGCAAATACCCGGTATGTACCTGGCAGATACCTGGAATGCGCCACTCCTAACCTCTGACAAGCCCCGTTGCATTTGCCTTCCCAGCCTGGGTTCATGCCTGGCTGATGGGCGGCTGATATGTTAAATGATAATGATTAGGATTTAATAGGCTGCAATGCTTCGCATGTCTACCAGATGGCATAAATTCATGAATTGTAATGCAGTTTATATATATATACTGTGCAGTATTGCAGCCAGCGGGAATAAAATGCTTCAATCCCTGCTTGGAAAATAACTCAATGCACTCGGGCAGAAAACAGTCACAAACCTCAATACACCCGGGTATACCCGTATTCGTGGGACTAGCCGAGCTCGAATAAAGTGTGTCGCCAGTGTAGTGTATTGTAACTTGTCATTGTGCATATTGGGACACAATATAAATGAGGTCCTTAGATGAAGAGAAATACTTTTAAATGTAGGAATAAAAGTGGCATTTTAATAAGATTTTTTTTGTACATTGCTTGACGGGGTTAGAGTGCAGAACTGGGGTCTTCCTTGCGTTTGCCCAGACTTGGCAAATGTTTCTGTTGTTGAATAGTTTTCCCATTTGTACCACCTCCACTGACATATGGTATATCTTTATGTTGAACATGGATCTTGTTCTGTTCCAAAATTGACAAAAGCACATAGTTTTTTGTGGGGAATTGTCTCTCACTCAGCCCCTTCCTCCTCTCTGTGAAAAGTAGTAAAAAATATAGCAATATAATGTAATTTTTTTAACAAAATGCAGAATTTAACTGAGAGGCAAAAATGATATTTCTGGAAGGGATGACTGGAGTATAGGGAGCGGTAACAGTCGTTTGGTATGCAAGAGAGTGGGATGAGTGGTAGGAGTGTTGTATATGAAGAGACAACAGAAGGGTTTTTTGGCTTCAAGGCAGCATACCCACTCCTTTAGTAGTACAATGATTAACTCTGCCTTGAACACATTGTGTGGTTCAAGACATAAAGGAATATCTACAGTAAGCAGGTATAACATATACAAAGTTAGAGAAAGCCGGCTTTACTTATGAAGATGAGTTTGGGAGAGACAAATTGAGTGTCACTTAAAGCTAATAAGTCTGGACACCAACAAACGGAGGAGATATAGATGAAGGAGAATAGTTAAGGTACAAAATAAAAAAATTAAAAAAAAGAACGTGCCACAATAATACTGGATGATAAAGTAAATAGGATGAACAACAATGTTTTCAGAAATGCGTGAGGATAAGGAAGAAACAGTGATCTTGTAATTTAGCATGTGGGGTTCATTTGTTACCATCATGAGTGCTGTTTCAGTATTCAGTTGATTAAAGATAGATTTATTGTTTTTTAATATTATTTTGACTTCATGTGGAACAATATTATATTTGCAAGGACAATGTTATGTTTGAGCACATGGGATCCAGATTTTTCTTGAGAAGATTGGTTTCCTTTTCAAGTGGACTATAGTTAGATAGCAGCTTCACTTCTGTTTGAAATTAAATCATATCTTTTGTATGGAAGGTTTCAGATTTTATCAAAATGAGTTTTCCATTTCTTTGTAGCTATGGACTATAGAAAATAAATTGTAGCATATTTTCTTTGTTCAATTCTAAAACTTTAAAGATGTTTTAACTAACAAAATATCTAGCAATGACATAAAAAATTACTTGACTTCTATATTCTATGAGCTATAAAGCTACTGTATGAAGCACACTGAATGGGAGTTTCAGAGCTTAAAATATTCACAATGAATAAATATATACGTTAACATTTGTATTTACATAAGACAATGTTAAGAAGCTTAGTTTTTAAGTCTTCCACTAAGACCACTTTTCAATATTCTCTAAAGATGTCTTCTCTGCTCTGAAGAAAAAAATCAACTCCATTCAAATAAATGGTATTTAAATCTTCTGCAGAATAGGCAACACATTGTCACAGCATGTGCAATATGAGCCTTACACGAGGAATCCAAGCGTTTTTTTTAAATACAGGAGAGAAGCAAGGGGTCTCGGGAGCTGAACACCATTAATTTCAGCTTTGTGGACCCCCTGCTTCCAGAGATACTTACCTCTGAAAGTAGTGCTGGTATATGCAGTTTAATGCCCCATGTCACATTGGCCAATTGGATGCTGCACTGCGTGGTGTCACAGCTTCCTGTTGGCCACAGGGCCAGGGAGTTTTGAAAAGCAGCCATAATGTGAACCCTGGAGTGGATACCAGTACCCACTACAGAGGTAGGTATCTCCAGAAGGTAGGGGGTCCTCAAAGCTGAAATGAATTAGGTTCAGTGCCGGAGACCCATTGCTTCAATCCAGTATTGAAAAACAAAATGGCTTGTATTTCCAATTTAAAAGAAAACTACCTTAATTTGAACTGTTACACTTACTCTGAATCAACATACAAATGTAAATAAGCTACATTCTCTTCAAAATTCTTTCACTAAACTTCGATTAAGTGACTTGTAGCTAGGGTGACCAGATTTTGAAATGTAAAAACCGGGACACATTAAAAAATATTTATAAAACAAATTAAATTTCAAACGGTGCCCCTCCTCTTTATTTGGTTTCCTCTCTCTCCCCCCTTCCTCTCTCCTCCATCCTCTCTTCCCTCACCCCCCATCCTCTCTCCCCACCCACTCTTCTCCCTCCCCCATCCTCTCTCCTCCGTTCTCCCCTCCCTCTCCCCATCCTCTCTCCTACCTCCCTCCATCCCCCATCCTCTCCCCATCCCCCATCCTCTCCTCCCTTTTCCCATCCTCTCCTCCCTCCACCCATCCTCTCCTCCCTCTGCCCCATCCTCTCCTCCCTCTGCCCCATCCTCTCCTCCCTCTCCCCCTCTCTGCCCATCCACTCCCCCCATCCTCTCTCCCCTCCCCCATCCTCTCTCTCTCCCCTCCCCCATCCCCTCTCTCCCCTCCTCATCCACTTTCTCCCCTCCCCATCCTCTCTCTCCCCTCCCCCATCCTCTCTCTCCCCTCCCCCATCCTCTCTCACACTCCCCCATTCTCTCCCACACTCCCCCATCCTCTCTCACACTCCCCCAATCCTCTCTCCCTTCCCCAATCCTCTCTCCTCAAATGGTGCCACTCCTCTTTATCTGCTTTCCCGTCTCCCACATCCTCTCTTCTCCCTCCTCTCTCCTCCCTCACCCCCCATCTTCTCCCCCCATCCACTCCCCTCCCTCCCCATCCTCTCTCCAACTACTCTCCCCTCCCTCACCCCAACCTCTATCCCTCCATCCCCCCATCCTCTCCTCCTTTTCCCCATCCTCTCCTCCCTTCCCCCATCCTCTTCTCCCTCTCCCACATACTCTCCTCCCTCTCCCCCCTCTCTGACCACCCCCTCCCCCAAATCTCTCTCTCCCCTCCCCATCCTCTCTCTCCCCTCCCCATCCTCTCTCTCCCCTCCCCATCCTCTCTCTCCCCTCCCCAATCCTCTCTCCCTTCCCCCCAATCCTTTCTCCTCTCTCTACTCAATCTGCTCTCTCCCCCATCCTCTCTTTATCCCTCTCCCCATCCTCCCCCCCCATTTTCTCTCTCCCCTTCCCCATCCTCTCTCTTCCCTCTCCCAATCCTCTCTCTCCCTGTTCCTCTCTCCTCTCTCTACCCCATCCGCTCTCTCTCCCCCATCTTTTCTTTCTCCCTCTCTTCCATCCCCTCTCTCTCCCCATCCTCTCTCTCCCCCATCCTCTCTCTCTCTCCCCATTACTCTCTCTCTCTATCTCCCTCTTCTCCATCCCCTCTCTCTCCCTCTTCTCCATCTTCTTGTTAGGCATCCGGTTTCTCAGTGCAGTCCGCGCAACTCCCCCCTTCCTGCCTCCACACCCGCGGGCTGTCAGCTCCCCCGTCGCCGCATCGCCACTTCCCTCAGCTGTCCCACCGCTCCCCCTCCTTCTCAGTGGGAGTCGCGGTCCCTCCGTCCCACGAGCACATGTGCGCCCTCCTCTAACGCTGGTCGCGTGCACGCGCAACTTACAGAGCACGCGCCCAGCATCCGTTCTTTAGCTTCCACCCCTGCAGTAAGGATCCGCCCCCGTACACTGCGCGGGCACACTCAGAGTACTACCAGTGCTCACCTGGATTGTAGCAGCCGCACCAATCCTGAGAGGTTCCCTGCAGTCCTCCTGATCCGCCTCCATCCCTGATTGGTCAGCCCAGCCTTATCAGGCAGCTCTGAGCCCTCACTAATCGCTCAACATAGTTTCTGCATGGAAGTTGTTTGGTATTCTTTTGGTGATTCTACAGGTTCTGACACGGCTCGTACGACTACCCCCTTTGGCTCCCGACCTCGGCTCTCCTCGAACTACGTATTTTCTGGCATCCCACGATCACGGCTTGGACTTCGACTCTCCTCATCTCTCCGCTCCCTGCCCTCGGCAAGGCATCCATTATTCTACTCCTACACCCGGTACCGGCAAGTATTGCCTACCTTACTTACATCTGGCCTGGCAACACTTAACACCACACTCCGGACGCGCTCTCTTTGCTGTGGGTGCGTGTATTCCTACTTCCCCCTTCAGCAGAGGGGACGTGTCTGGTCTGCGGGCAGCACCGGCGTAACACTTCTCTCTGTCTCCTCTCCCCCATCCTCTCTCTCTCTCCCTCTCCCCCATCTTCTCTCTCCCCCATCCCCTCTCTCCCCCATTCTCTCCCTCCCCCTATAAAGATCCCTCAACATAGCTGCCAAGGCAGGACAGGACATCTGCCTTTACTAACATGGCCGCCAAGGTAGAATTTAGCCTCATTCTGGCATCTTCTAACATGGCCGTCGAGGCAGGAAGGTAGCCTCATGCTGGTCTTATTGCCTGCACCTGCCTGCTCCCTTTATAAGGCTTAATTCCTCTCTCTTTCTTGCCTCTGCAAAGTTCTGTATACCTTATGCCCTGCTGGAAGCCATGTTCTGGCTGCATGTTTGGCTGCATGTTTGGAAGCCATGGTTTTCCTGCATTGTACCTTGCCTATTGCTGATGACCTCAGAACTGTGACCCCTACTACTCTGCCTTCTCCAGCCCTGAACCCGGAACAGTGACCATGTTACTGCACCGAGACACTTTATTCGAGCAAATACCCAGTATGTACCTGGCAGATACCTGGAATGCGCCGCTCCTCACCTCTGACAAGCCCCGTTGTGTTTGCCTTCCCAGCCTGGGTTCATGCCTGGCTGATGGGCGGCTGATCTGTTAAATGATAATGATTAGGATTTAATAGGCTGCAATGCTTCGCGTGTCTACCAGATGGCATAAATTCATGAATTGTAATGCAGTATATATATATATACTGTGCAGTATTGCAGCCAGGGGGAATAAAATGCTTCAATCCCTGCCTGGAAAATACCTCAATGCACTCGGGCAGAAAACAGTCACAAACCTCAATACACCCGGGTATACCCGAATTCGTGGGACTAGCCGAGCTCGAATAAAGTGTGTCGCCAGTGTATGCTGCCTTCATCTGCCCTGAACTCAGACCCGGACCTTACCACTCTAATCTTCACGATTCAGATCCCAGGTATAGGTCGGTCTCTACTCTCCAACTCTGCCTAGTGGGTCTGTCTCCTGGACAGTACATAGCGACGTACGCGACCGTAACACCCCCATTCCCCCCTCTCTCTCCCTCTGCTCCACCCTCTATCTCCTCACTCCTCATATATACACACAAACACTACACCATATACATAAATACCAAACATGCAACATTAGTGTAACACACAAACATACCATATACAAACACTAAATATACAACATTGCATGCACATAATGCATGAAATACACACATGCATTGCAAACACACACACACACCAGCACACGCACACACTAACCAACATACAGACACACACCAACACAGACAGACACATACACACAAACACAGACACACACACAATCACACACACACACACACACACACTTACCAACAGACACACAGATACACACACTTACCAAAACAGACACACACACACACTCTTGAAAACACTAACACACACTCACCAACACAGACACACAAACACACACACTTACCAACACACACACACACTTGCCACCAAAGACACACACACAGTGCTTTGCAGTACCACCTGCTGACAGAAGCTGCAGTGGTTAAGCAGCCTGACAGCCCTGCTCTTCCTCCCTCCTGCCGGCTCCAGCTGTTCTAATGTGATCAGCTCCGCCTCTGGCATCCTCCTCTGCTCTCCTCCAACCTGCACTCTCCTTCTACCTGCCCAAAGCGAATAGGACACCAGCTCATTAAAAACCAGAACTGCACCAGATAAACCTGGACGTCTGGTCGTCGTATTTATAGCACTATAATGCCCTTAAAGTCCAATGGTAACTTACTTACTAAGACCTACCGCAAAGATATGGCAACGAACTTTCTATGAGAGTTTAATACACATCATCCACCACATCTAGTGCAGAAAATATTCACAGGAACTCTACGACAACTGAAATATTTGAGCAACAAACACTAGAATTGAAGTCTCACTTCATAGAGAGGGGTATAGTCTATCATGTATAAAAAAAAAGGCATATAAGAGAGCCAAATCGGCTACCCAGCAAGAACTGCTGTCGTCTAAAAAAAACACAAGTACAATCTAAAACCATTAGCTTTGTCGGAAATTATACTGTGGAGTCAGATTACTATATTTTTACAGATGCACTGGCATTTTCTGCTGGCAGATGAGGATCTCTGTCCGGTGCTTAGACCCAGACCGATATTGGTCAGCAGAAGAGCCAAGAACATAAAGGATTTGCTTGTTCATAACCATTAAACCACCCAACAAACACCACATTGCTAACGAATAGCCCAAAGGGATCCTTCAAATGCGGAAGTTGTAAGGATTGCGCCTTCATGCTACCAGAAAAGAGATTTCATAATTGGAATAATTCCAAGGAATATGAAATTGGACCTTCATCAATTGCATTACAACTGGAGTAATTTACATGGCTTCTTGTGATTGCGGGAAGGAGTACGTGGGCAAGACCCGCCGCCAACTAAGACGCCGGGTCTTGGAACATATGGGTTCGGTCTGCAATCATTTGTAAACTCCATTAGCAAGACACATGAACGAGGCCCATGATGGTAACATGCAGGGACTGAAATTCGTTGACATCGGCCATCTTAACATTGTCTAGAGAAAAGGAGACTGGGACCGCATTCTCCTGCAAAGGGAATGCAAGTGGATTTAGGACTTGCAAACCCTCAGCCCTAATGGACTTAATGAGGGGTTTCTGTACACTCCATTCCTGTGGTAAGCCTACTCTATGTTTACATAATTACTCTGTGATGGCTGCTTGATACCGCTCTCTAAGTTGCACCTGCATATTTGAGGAAACTATGCAATGATATCTGCCCCATTTATTATTTTACATTAGTATTTTATTAGCATTAATTAATATGTCATATTATGTCATATTAGCCTGACGGATATTTTCTGTAGTTTCACTGTCAGTATGTTCCTCTAAGCTCAGAAAGATCTAAAGTGCCCTTGCACTAACATTACTGTAAGTGATCCCCATTAGTGACTGGATCGCGATCAGCCAATCAGATTAGCAAGGAACAGTCAAGTCCTAAAATCTGACGTCACTACAGCCCACCCCTATTTCACATAGGAGGATATCCAGCCAGGCCACACTGCTACATCCCTTGATAAATCTCCTATGCGAAACGGCCATTGGGATAGCTGCTTGTTCCTTTGGGCACTCTGTTGCTGCTTTGGCAATCACCCCATCGGACCATGGACTTGCTTTTCACCAGAATGATAGACATAGCGTGGATCAGAGTATTGATCAGACATAAAAATATAAGCTGTCACATTTTACTACAACCAGTCAGATTGGATGTGTACCATGTGATGCCTCACAGGGTTTATCTCCCAATCCGATTGGTTGGAGTAACATGTGAAGTCAGCTATTTTGTTTTTGGTGACGTTACCTTAAAGGGAGGGAAGCATAGCCTTCCTGATTGACTGGCTTCCCTCCCATTGATGTCACATGCTTTAAAAAAAAATCTGCCACATGGTACACCAACCAATCGGATTGGGGTGTACCATTTTACACTCAAATGTGACATCATAGGCCTTATATAAGGCCTTTCCCATCTCATTTGAGCTTAAGAAGCCAACGGGGCAACACCTGCCCGATTGGATTACAATTAAAGAAGAGAAGACTGGGTAAAGAAGAAAGAAGAAAATAATTTACCAGAGGTTGCGGAGCATTGCTTTGAGGATCAAGAGGTTCCTGCTGCAGCTGGAATCAGAGGGTAAAGACATCAAAGGTAAGAAAAACATTGATTGTATGTTATTTTTGTATTTTTGGTATTTTGATTTTTTTTTTTTCAGGTTGCCCATTGACTGTGAATATGTTTATCTACTGTATGCCATTTTGGGGTATAGATAAACACAGTGACAAGCAATGCATTTTTAGGCAAATTTTGTTTTTTATTTCATTATGTATTGTATTTTGTGATTCTTGGTTTTATTTAATTGTTTTGTATTTGTGGTTATTGTTTTTATTTAATAGTTTTGTATTTGTGGAGAATGGTTTTATTTAATTGTTTTTGTATTTGTGGTTATTGGTTTTATTCAATTGTTTTGTACAGTATGTGTTTTTTCTTTCTTTTTTTGGTTGCCCATTGACTGCCATAGTGGCAAAGCATGCCCATATTATATGGGCATGGTATACCACTGTGCCAAACAATTGGTTTATTGGCATTTCTAAAAAAAAAAATGAATGTAATGTGTTTTATTTAGTGACTGTTTTTTTTAGCTTGCCCATTTATTGCCATAGTGGCAAACCATGGCCATATTATGGTCATGGTTTAGCATTGTGCCAATCAACGGGAAGCGGGGGTGGAGGGTGGGGGTAGTTGCCCCGGGTAGGGTGGTTATGCCTCTCCGGTGTGTAGTAGGGAGGTAGGGAAACCCCTTAATTACTATAGCGGTTACTAACCACTAAGGTGATTAAGGGGCTAGTGGCCATTAGTATGTTTTCTATTATAATGTTCCTGCCAACGGAGGACAATGACAGGGAGAAACACAAGGATGGCCTTCATCCTGGCAGGGGTAAGTAGAACTTTAATTTACTCTATGCTGGCTTGTTTTATTTTTAATGGACAAATGCACTATTATCCATGTCTGGATAATATTAATTTTGTCCATTACTGTACTGTATGTGATAGGGGGGGCTATTGAAGGTACAGGGTGTGGGTGAGTTGTGTATTGGTAGGTAGTGGGTATTTTAATGGTTATTGGGGGTAGAGGATTTGGGTGAAGGGGGTAGTTGGCCCAGGGTGAGTGGTTAGACCTACCGGGTGGGTAGCAGGAGGGGTTAACTCCTCCTGCAACCTTCTTGGCATGCCTAACCATCCACCCTAGGCCAAGTACCCCTTCACTCACTCTGTCTACCAACAATAAACCAGATACCGTGCCTTAACGGCAATAAAGCTGCTTTAATGTGAATTTTACTAATAGTGTATGGAAGCAGGGGGTCTCCTGTGCTGAACCGCATTCATTTCAGCCCGGGGACCCCCTGTTTCCAGAGTTATAGGCCCGGTACGGGGGTGTCGGTATCCCCACAATGTTACATCTTCCACGTCACGTGACCGGGAGATTTAAACGCACGGGAGATACTGGCACCCCATACCGGGGCCTATAACTCAGGAAACAAGGGGTCCAGAGGCAGAAAATAATGTGGTTGAGCTCAGGAGACCCCCTGCTCCCGTACACTATTAGTAAAATTCACATTAAAGCAGCTTTATTACCTTAGCGGCTAGCTGCTACTGTAATGATTTTTTTGTTTAATATTAATGTACGGGAGCAGGGGGTCTCCTGATCTGAACTGCTTTGATTTCATCCTCAGGGCCCCCCTGCTTCCTCAGTTATAGGCCCCGGTATGGGGTGCCGGTATCTCCTGCAGTATTTAAATCCCCCGGTCACATGGGCCGTGACATGGAGGATTAAAAAAATGACAGGGCTCCGGCACCAAATAACTGGGTCTATATCTCGGGAAGCAGGGGGCCCCCGAGGCTGAAATCAATGCGGTTAAGGTCAGGAGACCCCCTGATCCTGTACGCTATTAGTAAAATTAATATTTAAACTGCACGATCACCTGTAAGAGCCGTGCATGGAGACGCAGCGTCTCTCTGCATCTCCACCAGGGTGCAGTTTAAACAAACAGATTCAGTGCGATAGGACTTAGAAGAAAAAAAAGCAGTGCAATCTTGCATTTTTTGACCATACTTTAAAAAATTGTGTTTTTTCTTAATTAATACCATTTTGAGACACATGTTTTTTTGTGCGGTACAACTTAGCAAAGTCGCGTGGCAATATAATTATTTTTTTCGAGGTTTAGTGAATAAGCCCCATAGATGTATGTAATACAATATTTCTATGTTATTGCAAAATCTTTGCAGTGTTTTATTTACCATCTGAGATACCTAATATTCATTTAAGAATGGTCAATTATAGACATTTTTGTGATGTAGCCACTATCCCTAAGAAATGTAATTGAGTGCCTAGTTTATTTAACAACACCACTTCAGACAGGATTGTAATATTTTATAGTACTTGGTCTGTGTCTCAGACAGGAGACTTAGAGATCCACTGCCAAAGCATTTGGCAATTTACCTTTGCTGGCACGAATAACATGATTTAAATTAAATCCTAAAATTCATCCCCCAACTACTCTTAAACATGGAAACCTTTGAAATACAGTTTCAGGAAACCCTTAATGGATAGAACTTAATAAACATATAATGTATAAGGCCACACTGGCCTAAGTAGGAGGAAAGTCATCAAATCTTTATGACTGTGTTCAGTTCTTCCCTGGAATGACTTCAATGTTTCCTCAGAAGTGACAGCTCAGTCCAGTTGCTCTACAATTACTTTGTCAGACGTTCTTATTTTTCCTGGTGTCGACAAAGAATTTATTGCAGCAAAAAAACACTGTAATAAAAGTTAGAGATAGCAGAAAATAAGCTTCGATGTGGATCATTTTCACTGCATTTACCCGTCTATTCCCACTTTGGTCTTTTACATTTTAAAATCATATAAACATTATTTAAGTAATTAGCAGGAGTTAGAGGACAACTGCTAACTTTTGACGATTTCAGTTTGACAAAGTTTGATGCGGAAAGTGCTCAGTGTGCAAGTATCTGCATGTTGATAATAAAACTTTCACATGTAAAAGCATTGGAGAGGTTTTTGAGATTTTAGATTTTATTATGTGTACTTCTGACCACATAGTGTATCTAATTGAGTGCCCTTGTGGCCTACACTATGTGGGTCGAACTAAACGCCCGTTGAAGGTACGCATCCAAGAGCATGTAAGAAACATTCGAAATGGTCTTTTTAATCACAGTCTTTCTAAACATTATGCTTTACACCATAATAAAGACCCCTCTTCCTTGCTCTTTAAGGGCATTAAACATATCCCTAGGAATAGAAGGGGTGGGGATAGGGTAAAAGAACTTTCTGTCCAAGAGACCTTCTGGATACACAAACTAAGATCTTTGCATCCGGGGGGTCTCAATGAAGATATTGATATCTGGTCCCTTTATTAACCTATTAACCTTATACGTATACTCAAGGTGGAAGGGGTAACAGGGGGCTCCTTGTTACTCCCCCTTTTTCCTAAATCTGAATCTATGACTTATCTTTTTTAACGAGTAGTATTAATGTTATTCATTGATTTATATGTATTTTAGATTCATGCTTCTTTTTCACGTTAACTCTTAAATACATTTTGTATAATAAGGATTTTTATAGTAATACTTTAATTTTGATGTGCAGTTTTTTATTCGGGTATTAGTACTGTTTTTAACCCCTTTTTTCTTTATTTTAGAGACATCTGCGCGATTTATGTTTTTTACTTACTTTTGTGTGTTTAATAAAGTTTATTTGATTTTGTTGACATAAGTTGCCCATAGCAACATGTAGGAGGGCTTTGAGCTCCATGAGTCATTTGACTCCTCCCCGCTTCCACGGGATTGGCCATGATTCCTGATTGGATGGCCTATCGGGTGGGGGCGTGAGGTATTTAAACCACTCGATTAATGTTGTTAATTATTCCCAGATGAAGAGACTTAGCTGTCTCGAAACGCATTGGAAATTAGAACTGTAGCTGCTCTGAGAACTTTTGGACTTTATATCATCCTCCTGCGGGCCATAACGCTGTCTGGAAGGGCTACGACGCGCTGACGCTCCCGAGTGACGTCACTAACATGGAAGTACCGGACGGAGTGAAGAACAGCGTGGTTCGTGTTGTTGCCAAGACTGCCCTATCTGAGGACACTGTGTGTACTGTGAGCCCTGCTGAACTGCTGTCCACAACAGGAGCTGGTTACCAGTCAAGACCCAGTCTGGGTGCAAGTGACCGTGACGGCAGGAGTGGTGTGTTTGCACATTGAAGACTTCCTCCCTGTCGTCCCGAGTGGTGTATGGGTAACATTAACCCTCCAATGCCTGTTTTTCTTATATAAATGTACGCTTAATACTCACCTTTATTTGCATCACATTATAATTTTTAATGCACTATGAGCGTTGTGCGCTGTGTTTTTTCTTTATTCTGTCTTTATTAGGGGTTATTTGAGCTATCCCCTGTGTCGCAGCTGCAGACGCTCCTTCCAATTTTACAAGGTCACATTATTTACCCTATTTTATCACTTACACTATATCACGCAATTATTGTTTGTTGTTGCGCACTTACTATTCACATTTGGCAACAGGAGGGCCTGAGTCTCTCGCGATGACATGGGGGACAACAGGAACAGTTTACTGGGGTGGATGCTTTGTCCTTGTTCAATGGTGAAGCGCCTCCCTCTACAGTAAGCCCCAGGAATGCGGGGTGGAATCCTTACCACAGAGATTCCCCACAGGGATGAGAGATTCCAGTCTCACACAAGGTTCTCTTTAAAACCAGCAGACTCTTTATTCTCTTGGCAGCAGCAGCAGCAGCAGCAGCAGCAGGAGCAGCAGGAGCAGCAGCAGACAGGTACAGTGATGCACAGTCCACTAACTGTTCTCCCTTGTGATGATCCCTGCCGCCACTCTGGACCAAAGGGCATCCAGAGTGGGGCTAGCTCTTCCCTCACCCCCTAAGCAGGATGAGAGGTATTTGGTCCACCTACTATATCCTATCAACTCTACTCATGAGCTGCTCACTCCTCTCCTTCCTAATCCTAACTCCAACTATCACACACACTTCTGACACTAAATAGGAAGTGCACTGCTCTTTATGATATCAGCAGGCACCGCCCCTGTGTCTGTTGCTTTGACACAGGGTCAGGTGACCTACCTCCACCACTCAGGGCAAGTGCTTGAAGTGGGGGAAACCCATGATAACTCCTGGCAGGGATTATACCAGGAGGAAGATAGAACTATAGCCCCATTTCTTACCAGGGCTACACTAAATTCCGATAAATATTATCCCATCATTATTCCCCAATCAGTATGACTTTTATATCTCCTGATACCTGTTATCCTGTGTTTTGTAGTTAGACTTTTGTATATGCAAATTTGCAATGCTAGTAAACATATCCTAATTGTTCAAATTGTCACAAATTGTGCAATTTCAATTACTTGTGTAATATGGCACATATACTATCATTAGTGCCAGAAAGCCTGCAAAACATTACAAAGCAAGTCATAATGCATGTTGAAAGCACTTGCAGCGATGTACATCTAAGAGGAGCATTATAGGAGTTATAACAGGAAAATTACAGATGAGACCATACCTTCTTAAGGCGCTGTGTTCCACGCCATGGTGGAAAACATAATGCAACAACAGTACCAGATTTGCAGGCAAGAGACTTTGGTATTTAATCCTTCATATAATATGAGTACTAGTCAGCAGCACATACCATGACTGAAGAAACAATGTAGTTACTGGGATTGAGTGTAAATCATTTTTTTAATGACAGTGGCAGCCATTTTTTTTTATAAATATAAGAAAACATTTTTTTATAGCATTAGTTCCCCTAAACAGAAAAGCTGTGTATTCAGCACTACATTTGTGAGCATGACATAAAAGGGAAGGTAAAGGCAAAGGCAAAAAAGAAAATGTTAAAATATGTTGTCAAGATAATTATGTTCTGATAGTGTATAATTACAAAACAGTAGTAAAAAAACATCATTGTATGTTCCATGATATCTATTATTGATCTTTACATTTTGACATGCAGAACCTGAACCATTTCAGTGCCAGAGGGTCTTGCCACCAATGTGGCCGTGGACCCTCCAGCACTAATCGATCATGTAACTGCTCTTCAGAACAATCCTGTGAATCCTTTCGGGGCTCCACTCACTGGACGGTAGTGAAGTTGATGGTCCACCTATTTAGTGAAGTCCGCCATCGCGCTCCAAACGTGGACAGCCCCTAGAAATCAAGCACGTGGCCATGATGTACAGCGTACGTCATAAGGGCCTCTGGGGGTGACACATTTCATGACGTATGCACTGAAGGGGTTCATATCTGCAATTCAATAACACGTGCCACTCGTAGAACTCGTGTAAGAAACATATTGATATAACACTATATTTCTCTCTTTCTAACTTTGTGAATTCATTGCAGCAGTCTGTAATCTACTTTACCTTCCTGCAGGGAATCATCCTTGTGATCCAAACAAAGCCCAACAGTTGTTAGCGGTAAATCACATGATAATCATTGCGGCAGCGTAGTGCAATATCATTAACAGTGGGTGCAATAATGTCTGTTGCATCTGACGTCTGACTAAAGTACTTTTAGAAATGTAGCAACACATAAAATCAAGGGATACTGACACCATGGTCGGCTCCAGGAATTTACGTCACCTCAGACCACACTAGAGCCCCTCGTAGTTCCCACTGACTCTATTTTCTTTGGACGAAATTGAATCGTAGCTAAGGCATACTCAATAGAGATATGCAAAGTTTTTGCACCCCCAAGTGAACATTGCAAATGTTACCTTTTAGTTCAGCAAAAACGTTTGCTCAATCCAAAAATGTGCAACACGTTTGCTTAAAGTCACTTTTTAGTGAATCTGGGCTATAGCAGTTATTTTTGGGGGCAAAACTAAGGGAATATCGCACCAGATGCACGAAACAAAAAAAATCCTATTATATAAACACCCATACAAATATGTACACATACACACAGTTATTTACAGACATACACACATACACTCACATACACACACACATACACTCATACAATCACTCACAAACACACAGAATCACTCACACAGTCACAGAGAGACAGACACAGTATGTACATACAGGATATAATCACACAGATACACAGGAATGTCCCTGCAGTAGCTGTGTTAGATTTTGCTGCCACCGTAGGGTTAAGGCTGCGGCCTTAGTTGGCACGTATGCGGCATTCCTGCAAATAGATTTGCGCAGCTGTGGCTGAGTGATTTGTGTCCTCCGTTGATGAGCACGATGGAGAGGTGTGTCTCCTCCAAACTCTCCTGTGCCATTGCGCTGCCGTGCGTGTCACATAGCGCGCAGTATGGCTAGACTGAGTACTTAATTAATTTGTTTGTGCACTATGTTCGCAGCCTTAGAACCTGCCTATAAGCAGCAGCTAATCCCTCTCTCTCTTTCCTTTGACTCACCAGACATAAAAGAGCGAGGGGGAAGAGAGACTCAGGCTGATCATGCTCATTGAGCCAGCTGAGAGCTGATTTGCTGCCAGCAGTGGGAACCCTTTTTTGGGAAATGAGGGAAGCTCCCCTTAGGCCAGGTCCACCGCTCAATGTGGCTGGGCCCACTGCAAGGGGAACATGGCTGCATGCGCCGCCAGCCTGGCAGGCGCATGTGCAGCGCAGACAGCAGGGCCGTAGCCTAATGTCGGCGTTGACTGACTTAATCAAGGCTGCTGACAACTCTTCCAGTGCCTAAATGACTAGAATCTCCTCTTGGGTCCCCTCTTCTGGTGACCCTGCGAGTTCAACCTCTTGCTCACCCACTCTCACTCACCTCCTCTCCTCTCTCTCCCACTCACCCCTTCTCTCTATCCTCTATCCTCCACTTCTCTCTTCTCTCTATCCTCTCACTTACTCCTATCTCTCTCACTCACCCCTCTCCCCCTTTCTCACCCAGCCCTCTCTCACTCACACCCCTTTATCACCCTCTCCCTTACCCCTCTTTCTCACTCACCCCCCCTCACGCACCCTCTCACTCACCTGTTTCTCTTGCTCACCCAGGCCTCTCACTCACCCAGCCCTCTATCTTCCCTCTCTCACTTACTCACTCTCTCTCATCCTCTCTTTCTCTCACCCGCCTCTCTCACTCAGCCCTCTCTCACTCAGCCTTTTCTCCCATCCCTCTATCTCTCTTAGTCCTCTCTCCCCCCTCTCTCTCTCTCTTGTTGCCTCTGTCTCACTCACCCCTTCTCTCTCACTGTCTCTCTCTTACCCAGCCCTCTTAATAACACAGTCCTTTCTCTCACTACACTCAACCCCCCATCTGACTCCCCACCATAAAATTTACCATGAAGGACTATGCAGGGGAGGGGAGCTGGGGCCCTTCGGGACACTGAGGTCCCGACAGAAGTACACGGATGATAGAAGTTCAACCAGAACCTTTTATGGGCCAAACTTCCAGCATCGGTTGGCCATGCCCCCCAGGGCCACTGGGCCCGGTTCTACCTCTCTGTCAACGGCCCTGGACACAACAACTCTCAATCAACCAACTCTAAAAAGTTCAAGAGACTATTTAAGAGATGAATCCTATGATGCTCCATCAACTTTCATTGCTTCTAGAAATAGTGATCCAATTGAGAGATGTGATGCTAAAAAATACTTTTGAAAAAGTAACTCATGGTCTTTATTGCTGTTCTAGATATTTCAGTCCAGAGAACCAGGTGTCTGTAGCTACAAAATAGATCTCCCATGCTTTCCGCATTTATTCTTTAAGAATGTTTTCATTTAATAGGTGCTTCATATCCCGACTCCAGCAAAAGACATCTGCAAGCCTTATGAACACTGTGTAACCAAAAGATGAAGTGTAAAAAGAACAAAGGAAGACACTGAAAACAACTGAATAAAGAACTCTTACATTTGCTATTTGACATTTTCATGGTGGAATCCATGTGACACAATAATGTAATGTATGTTTACTGGAGGTTTTATAGGTTAATAAAACAAAAATAAACAGCTTTTAACATCCTGGTAAAAAAAAAACCACAGAAGCCCTGGCTTCTGGGATAACCCTAATACGATTTTGAATAGAATGTTTCTCATGCTGTCTGCTACTAAATGTTACTTTCTAAAGAAATATATATACAGAAAGATTGTAAAACAAATTAAATGGGGATATCTGTTTGGTAATGTAAAACAGTTAGCAATAAGTCCATTTTTTCCTGTAGCCGTCAGTTCAATAAAAGGATAGTTCTAGCATTGTCTAGTGTAATCTGCTTGAAATCAAATAATAATGTAGGTAGGAATTACATCATAGAAATAGCCGTTGGAATTGCATTATCTGTAGTCTGGTAAAAGTAATACAAAAATGCAATTTTCTTACATCCATACAGTACCAACTACAAAGCCAAACTCTTTGTGACTTTGTATTTAGTACTGCATGATTAGTAACAATTGCATTTTTACAGTCAAACAGTAGTTAAACTGTTAAAAACTAAAGTTTGTGTTTCCGTTCGATCCCATTTAAACCGGAAATATGTGTATTGTTTCCCTCTCTCCAGCATAAGCTTCCCCACATATTAGTGTATTTGGTTTATGCTTGTGCAAGGAGCACAGATTTACTGGATTTAATTAATAAGCATATGCCATGTTGATGCCTTAATTAGACATGAAGGGGAAAGGAAACATTGTGGCAAAATGTTATACTAGACTGTAAGATGGGGTAAATATATAAACATAAGTTAGGTTCAGGATATGTTCAGTAAATGTTCATTACAACGGTCAAGTGTCCAATTGGAGATGTGCAAACTTTTCAAAAAAGTTTGCGATCACAGCTAAATTTGTACTTTTTTTTATCAACTTTTTTGTTGGAAAAAAATGGCAACGTTTGCCCCAAATTTGCAAGGACAATTTGCAAACATTTTGGGGAAAAAATTAATTGGTAAAAATGTTTGCCAAATATCAAGCAAACCATGATTCTTTAGCACAAAAATATCACAAACATGTATCCAAATTGTATTTTTTTTTTAACAAATGTCTCTGAAAAATGTACAACTTGGAACAAAACCATGTCACCCATATCTATGTCACATACATTATTTCTTCTAGGTGGCTGAGAGAAAGCCTCAAGTTTGATTTTCTTCTTAATCGATAAACCTACTGTAACTAAGATTTTACTTGATAAATGGATGAGAGTTAACACTTTTTAAAAACTCCTTTGGATAAACAATAGATAGTGACTATGATGAGGTATATGTACTGTATCAAGGCCAAAGGGGTGCAAATATATATACACACATACATACACACACATATACACACACATATACACACACATACAGTATACACACACATATATACACACATATATACACACATATATACACATATATACACACATATATACACACATATATACACACATCTATACACACATATATATACACACATATATATACACACATATATATACACACATATATATACACACACACATATATATATATATATATATATATATATATATATATATATATATATATATATATATATATACTGTATATATACTGTATATATATACATATATATATATATATATACATATATATATATATATATATACATATATATATATATAATTTTTTAATTAATATTTTTAAAGAAAAAAACAAAGTGCATGTTCTGTGAAAAATGCACAATTTAAAAACGACAAGAATGCTGAATTCTGTTATACTGACGTGAATCTACAGAAAAAGCGAATTTAAGGACATTTAACACAACATTAGCTATTTAAAGAGGTAAAAGTAATACATAGCTCAGTTACAAAACTGACAAAATAGTCACTGATATCCCAGAAACCCCTATTGGTTGGATAGGAGGCTTATATAGTAATATACATGTAACGGGTATTCCCTCTAGTCTGACCCACCCAATGTCATATTGGCCCCTGTGGTCTATCCAGCCCCCATTACATGGTCGTGTCTGGTGGTGCACCTGTTGGCAACAGGACTCCTGAGTCTCCCGCATGATGGTATTCAGGGATTGTCAACCCAGACAGGAAGCTGAGGTAATGTGTGCGAGTCCTACCTATATCACGTGCAGCGCCTCCACCTCATCAGGATCTATGCGTCCGCAGGGAGAGGGTCCTGATGAGGAACTCCTTCTTGGTGGTGCCTTCCACTGGAGAGTAACTTCACACTCATACAGTGGGGGTATCTTTGAACAGGGCATCTTTATTGATCTCGTATGGGCAAGTTGCCCTTCACAGCCAGCTGTCTCAGCCGCACATATTTATTTGCTGTCACTTTGACAGGTACGCCCTCCCAATGGAGTTGGATCCCCTCTCCCCGTAGGGAGATAACCACCGTGCCAGGCCCCTGTGGCTCTTATCATGTTTGATGTAGAAATGGACCACTAGTTACTGCACTAGTGGATCCTTCGTTCCCAAGGCACTCCAACAACTCAGCAACAACTAACTTTGGGCAGTGCTGTGCCTTATATACCTTAGGAAGCAGGCACACCTCTGATGTCACTAACTATGGACTCAGAGCATGTAGCCACTCCCATCCATACATAGGGCACCTCACCAGGGTGTGAGGGCAAACCTCCATGATTGCTGCTGGCATCCCTGTAACTTACCAGGTTTACTGCCAGCAGGAGAAGAAACTGCAGACCATTTCACAGCATGGCTACATAAAATTAAATAATTCACAAATTAGGAGTCCATAAACAAACAACATCCACTGTGACCTCTCTCCCAATTAGGAGGCCATTGTCTATTTGCCAGTAGGGCAGGACTCCAATAAACTCAGTGAATTAACCTCGCTTATTCGTGTTTATTACGTAGAATGTATACAAGTCTCTCTCCTGATATTAACCAATTGTATCCCAAATGTCAATAGTGAAAGCAGTTTTAGGCTTGTAGCGATATGTCAAGTTGCAAATGGTGAAGGGGCTGTACACCTGCGTCCTGAATGGCCTTGCATGCAGGGGCTTTCACAGAGATTCAACAAGAGTAATACACAGCTTCCTTTCTTTCCGTATTGGAAGCGGAAATGGTTTTTCAAACGAGAGAGTCACTGATAGCCGATTGGCTAGAAATGCTCAAATGATACTCCCCCAACGCATTTCGCAGCTCCCGGTGACATCCTCAGGGGTTTGCAATGTTCGATAAAGTATAGCTTTATATACACACTTATTATGACGTGATGATTGCAAATAGCCAGGTGATAGTCTTTAGTGCATAAAGTGACTATACATAGCACTTAATGATATACATATGTGTACACATACAACATTAAAATAACTTCAATAAGAGGCTCCTACAATTTAAAAACAATTAATGGAACAATCAAAATATTTGCACATTTGTCATTTTGCACCAAAATAACAAATAGGAAAAATGTGGACTCAACGTGGTTAATAAGCAACTTATAAAATATATGATGTATAAATCCAATTATTGTGCTAGTATTTAAACACTCATTGAGGCCTATTCTCGTAGCTTCGATAACTAACTCATTGAGGATGTTGAGTAGCTATCGCAAAACTGTGCTAGGTAGCTAATCAGAAAGCCTTGATGAGTTGGTTAAATTGTGCAGGAAAGGCATTTTCTCACGATTTCTGGCTCCTGGTTAAACACACATTTTTTATAAAATCACGCTTTTCTAGTAGCCTCGATAATCTCATCGGAGCTCTCGAATTGGGATTTGATCAAAGATTCTTCTTGCCACTCAAGGATGAGGGAAGGTATCAGAAAGCAGCACTTAGAAAAAAATGCATTTTTCCTGCACTGGATTGAAGCCGGGAATCTCCGGAGCTGATACACATTAATATCACACCCCCGGCATCAATCCGATTCAATACAAATACTGTGTATTTACAGCCAGGTTCATTACCTTAGCAGCTAACTGCTAAGGCAATGAAGGAGTTAACTACCAGTGCCAGGTCTATTGTGGGTAGCGGGGGTGAGGGAAGGTGGTATTTGGCCCGTGGTGGGTGTTTAAGCCTTGCGGGGTGGTTGCGGGAGGAGTTAACCCCTTCATTACCTTAGCAGTTAGTAATGCTAAGGTAATGAAGGGGTTAATCACTCTTGCTACCCACTCGGTAGGAGTGAACACCCACTATAGGCAAAATACCACCTTTACCCACCCCCGCTACCCACATTACAACAAAATAAAAACACAATACTAAACAATACACCCATTCATTGCCAATGTGGTTACCTATGCCTTTATTGGAGCAAAGATAACCCCAATGGCAAGGAATGGGCACACACAATACTCCCAACAACCCTCCTCAACACATACAGTACAGTAATGGGCAAAATTACTATTTTCCAGATCTGGATAATAGTGCATTTGCCCATTCAAAATAAAACATTAGCCAGCCAGAATAAAGTAAATAAAACGTTTATTTACCCCTAGCAAGATAAAAGACATCCTCATCACCATTCTCCACATCCATTTCCTCCAAGGGCAGCAACAGTACAATAAAAATACAATCAAATGGCCCCAAACCCATTAATCACCTTAGTGATTAGTAACCACTATAATAATTAAGTATTAACCCCCCTCCCACGCTATGCACCCGGGAAGCCTAACCACCCACCCTGGGGCAATTATCCCCACCCTCTCTCTATTGATTGGCACAGTGGTACATTAAACCCATATTATATAGGTATGATCAGCCCCTATAGCAGGCAATGGGCAACCTAAAAAAAAACAACACACCAAAAAGACACAATAATAGAAAATACAAAGCACCTAAACACCAGAACAATAAAATAAATCAATCCTCAAATAAATCAGTCCTCTAAGCAACACATTAAAATAAATCAAACCCCTAAACAACACAACATTAGCAGAAATCAAAATCCTAAACACCAGAAGAATAAAAGAACTAAAAAGCCTAAACAATCTAAACCCTTAATAAAAACCAGCCCTCCAAATACATAACAATTAACTAAAAACAATTAACAGAAATACAAAACATAACAATTAATTCAAACAACCATTTGCCAAAAAATGCATTGCCTGTCACTGTATTTATCTATACCCTTAAGGGGCACAGATAAATACATTGGCCGTCAATGGGCAAGCAAAAAATTGTAAATGAAAAAATACAATTAAAAAAACTGAAAAATGGGGCAATGCCAGGACTCTGAGCTGAGCAGACGCAGTCAGGAAGGCAGTTTAATAAAACATAATTTTTGTATTTCCCAGGCCCCCCATAGAGGGTCTTCGTGGTAGATTTAGAAGCTTCTATAACAACTCCACAATCTAAGATAAAACTATGTTATGCAATGTGACTTGTGGTTTCGCCACTGTGTAGTCTCTCCCTTTATTTTCTATATATTTTTAATGTATTTTTAATGTTTTTTGCTTTTCTATACACGACACTTGGTGTTTTAGAAATGTGTCCCTTTAAAACAGAATTACATACAAGACATTCCAATGTTTTGACAGTATTTTTCTTATTTTTCCCACTGATTGTTTGAATGTTGTAATAAAAAAGATGAAGAATTATTAGTTGATCTAAGATCCTCAACGTTCTCTAATCTTGTTCTTGATTTCACTTTTACTTTTATTTTGATTTTGTATCCTGTCGTTATATTTGGACAGTAGGGTGGTCCTATCAAGAGACTGGACTTTTGTGAATGATTCATCCACCAGAGTTTTATCATAGCCTTTGGCTATAAATTTGTCCTTGAGTAACATGGACTGTCTATTAAAGTCCACCACTGTGGAGCAATTTCGTTTGAGTCTATTGAATTGCCCATAAGGTACAGTATGTTGTGCAAACAGTTTTTATGATGGTTGCTACTTGCTTCCAAATAACTGTTACAGGAGACAGGTTTAAAGTGAACGTCTATTTGAATATCATTGTTGTTATCCACAAATAAAACAAGATCCAAAAAGACAACTGATCTAGGGTCAATTGTATAAGTAAACACTAAGCACAAATTCATTGGAATTAAAGTATGAAAATAAATGTAACAAATCAATTTTCTCCCCATCCCAAATACAGCTCAACCCCCCTGCTGTGCCTGGGGTCCAAAGAATCACAACGCGTTATAAGCGTATCGTGTTGGAAATAATGTACAATTGTATGCATTGTACAATAAAGTATTTAAGATACCAATAATAGTGTTGTAAAGTATTCATAAATATGAAAATGGGAGCCACGTTTGTAACGCGTTACAAGTAGATTTGCGTTGTTACGGATCGCGTTATAACAGGGTTGATCTGTAATAATAATGTCATCTATGAAATGGCCATAGTAGAACAGGCCTGCACCCTAGGTGTTATAGGACGAGATGGAATTATCCTCCCACCAACCCATAAATGATTGGCATAACTGGGGCAAAACTGGTCCCCATGGCTGTTCCACAGGTTGGAAAATAAATCAAATCATCAAATTAAAAATAATTATGACAAAAAATAAACAAAATACTTTCCAGAATAAATATTTTTTGTTGAGGGCGAATGTGTCCATCTTTCGCAAGAAAAAATTTGATGGCCTCAACTCCCTTTGAGTGATCAATGCAGGTACAAAGTGCCTGAACGTCACATGTATATTAAGATTTGTTCGCGTTCACTTTCATTTGTGTTTTAAGTCAAGAAAATGTTCAAACATTTATGGCACGTACTTGCAGTTTAATATTACATATCATTTACATGTGTGCGCTACAGAAAACATCCAAACTCTGCATCTATCTCCAGCCCCATCGTAATTTTTTTTCTATGTGAAAAAGAAGTTGAAACACAACATATAAAACTGGTTTTATACATTGATGTAGGGAGGCGGACTAACTTGCCATTGTTCTATGACAATCACTTGTAGGGATCTTTTATACATATGACCCTCTGCATCAAGGCACTCAGAGCAAAACTGGGACATTTTACCTTGTATCAATATATCAAAGTATTTTGTTCCAATTTCCCCCACCGGCACAGCCTTAAGCTGACCAGCCAATACTCACGCAATTTGCACGAGTCTCACATGTTATGCTCTATCCCATGACCTCACATAGAATTAGGTAAAATTCATGCTGATACACCCTGAGAGTCCCAAGCCCTGCCATTCATGTCATAACCCCACCCTCACCACATAGCCCCGCCCAACTGCTTCATAACCCCACCCAATCACATCATAACCCCATTTCATCACCATTGCTTGCATCATAACCCAAAACATGTGCTTCGGAGGCTTCACCTATGGCCCCCAACCTCTGGCCAGCTCAGTGGCTCACTCTTCCTCTCTCCCAGTGCAGAGGGAGTGGGGATGTTGCTGGCATGGATTGTACTGTAGCTTATCCCCATTCCATCATCTGTTTAATGACAGTGCACTAATCTGTACTGCCCCACTCTCCTTTGCTAATCGCTATTTTCCTGTATAAGAAGAGGTGCGGGACAGTATTCACCAGTGAGCAAGAATTAGGCAGCTGACTGGAGCAAGGAAAAGTTCCCAACCATGCCTACAATGACATCTGCTACTTCTTTTCCTGGGACCTACCAGTGTATGTCCTGTTAGGTGCAGGCAGTGGATGGGTTAATTCCTTCTGAAAGGCCTTGTGTGGTTTTGCAGCCTTTGATACATTTGATGTATCCAAGGGCGGGAATAGCAACAGCCAGAATGTGTCAGCCTGAGAGGGGGATACTTTTTGGGTCACATGCTGGATGTGGTGGCCTGTCAGAATCCAGACCTGCACTGTTATAGGGCAGGGTTAAAGCATCATCTCAGGGTATAAATACTGGCACTTTCCGAAAAGTGGGTGTGTCTCTTTCCGCCCCCTGTGGAGTGAGTACCAGCTACACTGGGTCTCACTAGGAGGCCTCAGAAGGAGCACCATGCAGAGGGAAAGCTATGCCATGCTGTAAGATCAGAACCTACAATAAACACCACTGTACCATCACCAGTGTGATTCACTGTCTAAGGACAAAGAAAGGGGTTAGTATGGACCATCCTTCCATCCAAAGGACCCATGCTAACTGGAGGCGCTGCGAGTAAGGTACCCTGTAAACCCTGTCATTTTCTCCCCACAACACCGCGGAGCACTCAGCCCTCTTGTTACTGTAGCTCACAGGTACACACCACCACTATTATGGAATAGCAGACCTAATCTCACTTAAGGTGGGGGTTCAAGGGCTACATATGCAACTTTGTCTTTTGTTTAAAATTAGCTTTTGAGATACAGTAGGTCCTATCCATTAATGAAAAGAAAATGATGTTAATACTGAACTATAGGGTTTCAAATACTTATCAACATGTTTGTATTATGTTGGTCCATTAGAATGTAGCAAATGCACCCAATAATCCAGTTTCCTTTGTTAGCACTCACCACATTAAAATCTATAACTTCCTTATGCAAACAAAAGCTGTGTTTATGGGTATCACTGATTATAAACTGATATCCAACATACAGCATATAAGTATTGGCAATAAAAAGTGGGCTGCCATATTATACAGTTGTCTGCTGTAGGGTATTTGTTTCCTACTACAAATGGGTAACATTAAAACGCTCACTCTCTGAATAATAAAACATAAGGAACAGCAGAATGCAAATAGCTTTGTGAAGAAAATAAGTGGGAAATCAATTAGTCATTATTGAATCTCTTTGGACCAGAACTGTGACCTTATAATTAACCTACGTAGGAAACTTGTGTTCATTCCTGCAAATAAACAAACCTTACTGTTGAGCTGAGGAGACGTGAACCAGAGCGATTGTACCAGCCCAAAGCACATAAATGGCTGGGCCCAATAGTGTTTGTTTTCTTATAAAGTCCAAAACTCTGTTTGAAGTTTGTAAACTTGTTTAATAACTATAGAATAAAAAAAATGTAAGTGCCACAATATTTATTTGCATGTTAAAAATTGAATCAACACAGTAAAACACAATTTTGTTTTGCCACTATTATTTGAAATATAAATCATAATAAAATGTATTCATATTTCATCATTTACATTTTGATATGTGTATGTGCTGTAATATGTTTCATTATCCTGAAACAACAAAAATACAAATAGAACAAAAGCAAGCAAATTCCTTTACATATCTATGCAGATATTTAGAGTAGATCATAGTTCTCATACTTGATTCACCTACAATGAAACTGCTCCGTTATTGTTCAGTTTTTTATACTAAGAAGCAGTACTAGAAGTCAAATTCTATCTTACTGCCTAGTGATGATGAAATCTGTGTATTTCTGCAGCACTTGACGGATTATCATGACTATAGGATGCTATTTATCTATGCTTATCAATGCTTCACAGCTCAAAACATGGGGCAACGGAACTGTTTATTAAGGCATACAGTAACAACAATCTCAAGTGGAATTATCTTCTTTGATAGAGTGTAGTATTTTTTCATGGTTTTTGCCCCAGGCTTTCAAATTGGAGACTGTACTGTTAAAAGAAAAATCCTTATGTGTCCAAACACTGAAGATTTTGGAATTAAATTGATGCCAAACTAAATTTACAATAGGCCCATATTTATCAAACATTGTTAAGCCATTTAAGGTAGCATTTAAGGTGTTAGCATTAACGTCATATTAATGCTAACACAGTATATACTTAAGTAACAAGATGTTTGTGATGGTAGCGGGAAACCAGGCTCTCAAATAAAGGTTAAGCCCGTTTTGGTTACCCCTGATCCATGTATAAGTGTCCAAGAGAGTTAGCTGGCTCAGTACCATTGTACCATTGTATGTAATAAAAGTATTTTTTTGTCTTTTTCCCTTTCCAGACATGCCAGCAAGCAGGGATTGCTAGGTTATGAGTTTCAAGGGGGGGGGGGGGTTGCAGAGGAACCGTTGACAGAATGTGCCTAGGTTATTTTGGTCCAGAGTTGTCGGTTCCCCCATAAATGTACCCGGGAATCATGCCTGATTCTCGGATACATGTAGGCAATATATTCTCTTGAAAATGCAAGTGCAACTCACCACTAGGGCACCCTGCTTCAGCACAGTCCAGAAAGGAGGATGAGGCACAGGGATAAATAAATATTCCTGTAGCTGAGGGAATCCTAGCTAGTACCAAGGTGACCCACAACCAGTATAGGGTTTGTGGGTGCCTCAACCATATATAAGGTTGAGGGGGGACTCTGAGAGTCCAGACTGAGTGCAAGAGAAAGTGTGTAGGGAATAAGGCAGATAGAAATAAATCTACAATATTTTTCCTGTTCTGTCCCCTGTTCCCCAACACTCAGATGTATAGTAAAATATACTTTATTAAATGTAATGTACTTCTTATATTTGGATCCGATGTCCAAACAGGCTTCCCGAGCTAACCCATAGGTGCCGGTAAGTCTTCTGGACATCAGAGTTCAAAGCAGTCAGAGGATGCCCAGAGGTAAGAATAGCATTTGGTCAGCGGAGAAAGACAGAGTACCAGGTCCAGAGATCAATGGCAGTCCTCCGGGCTGCCACTTGCTCTGCCAGACCTGGTGGAGTCTGCCCCAGTGGGTGGCATTGAGATAGCCAGGGAGAGAGGTGGCAAACTTGCGCATGTCTCTTGGCTATTTCAGATTTCCCTCTGACCCAGCTTTTCTAGCCGGTTTGGTTCTGATTGGCTGCTGGGGAATTTTCCCACGCGTTGATTGGCTGCTGAGTCGTTTGAATGAAACTCAGAATACTATAAGAATCTGTGAGCCAAGAATATTGTAGTTCTCTGATAGTAAGAGTGGGCTTTTAAAGTTGCTTCTGCACGAATAGCAGAACAACCGGCTTTGATTTCAAGCCTAAAAAGCCTGCCCGCCAGAGTCTAAGTCCCGACTTTTGCGCCCAAGTTCTCAGAAACGATCATAGCGGATGCGGCTGGGATTTTATGCCGATTTGAGTTGCAGAAGATTTGGTGTAACTCGTGGTAAGGTGGGACCTAGTTCTCAGAAGAGAACGTAGCAGTGGTGTGTGGAACTTTATGCCGATTTGGGTTCCAGGAGATTCCAGGCTAAGGGCCTCATGCAGTAAGCCCCGATAAAATATTTTCGCCAAGTGTGGCGGATAGGTGGCCGATAGGCCTTTTTTTGGCGATTTACCCTCGCAGTATTCAGTAAGGGCCGAATCCTTCCCATCCCTGCCGAAGCACTGCGAAAGCAAAGCTGCCGATGAGCCTGTGCCGATACAGCCTGGCTCCTGATAAGCTTTCCGATAGGCCTTTGGTGCTGATAGATGTTTGCAGCAGAGAGAGACAAGCCGCTCTCTCAGCGCAAACATCGGAAAAAAATAAAGTATTTTTAAACAACTTTTACTCCTAGTGTACATGTGCAGGGGGTCTCCGGAGCTGAACCGCATTGGTTTCAGGTCGGGGGACCCCCTGCTTCCCGAGATACAGCCCCCTTTATGAGGTGCCGGTATCCTTCTGCATTTAATGGTCCCGATCACGTGACCGCGGCATGTAAACCAAGCAGAGGGATACCGGCAACCCCTAAAGGGGCCTGTATCTCGGGAAGCAGGGGGTCCCCAGACCTAAAACCAAACCGGTTCAGCTCCAGAGACCCTCTGCACATCTACACTATGAGTAAAACACACATATCAATAAAGACTCGTTCCTTAACTTTGCGGGTATCTGCTATGGTAGCGAAGCAGCATGAATATTTACTTAATAATACTGTACAGTGAGCAGGGGGTCCCCCGAGCTGAACCGCATCACTTTGTGGAACAGGGACCCCCTGCTTCCCGAGTTACAGGCCCCGGAATGTGTCATCGGGTGGCAGTGTCGCTGCCATCTTTATAGCGTCCCATTCACGACGTGCCCGCTATAAATATGGCGGAGACACTGTAACCGATGCCCCAAACCGGGGCCTGTAACTCGGGAAGCAGGGGGTTACTGAGCCACAAATCAATGCGGTTCAGCTCAGGGGGCCCCCTGCTCCCGCACAATAGTATTAAAAATACATAAATGCTACTTCATTACCATAGCGGATAGCCGCTAAGGCAATGAAGGGGTTAAGGCAGAATAGCATGTTTATTGGGGACAAATGCCCCCAATAAACATTGCAATAAACAACATACACCCCCTGTGTATTTAAAATACATAAACAACAATAAATACATTAAGTACATATAGTACTCACCACCCATGTCCGGCTGCCACGATGAAGGCCATCCTCCTCTTCATCCTGCCCATGTCCCCTCCGCTGCTGCAAAACAGATACAAGAATAAAAACATCCAATGTAATGTCCCCTAACCCCTTAATCACCATAGCGGTTATTAACCGCTACAGTCATTAAGGGGTTAACCCACCCTCACCCACCACTCGGGATGCCTACATACCCTCCCACACTAACCCCCACCCCGTGAGACCTAACCCCCCTCACCCACTACCCACAAGGGAGGCCTACCCACATACCGTTGGGTAACCCCCCCCCACCCCAAGTACCCACAATAAAAACAATACAGTGACCCAGAATAAACATCATAATATTTAATAAATACATTACCCACTCCCTGTGCCCCCCCTCATAAATACAAGATTTATCCTTTTACAAACAGGGTTCATAACGCAGCCCCACGCGAGTCCCCGGTGGGCTGGCGGGGCACCTGACAGACCTACAGGGTACCAGAAGCCCTTTTCAAACAGGTTCTGGAGGCCTGCTGGTGGGTCCCGCCAGCACCATGCCCCCCAGGTGGTCCCTTGGGTCACCGTGGGCCACAATTGGGTCCCCACGGTAGGCCCAAGGATGTCTGGGAGCCCCGGATCAGACCCACAGGTGTCTGCGGGGCCTCGGGTGGTTCCCACGCGGGTCTGGGTAACTCATGAGTGCTCACTATGGGTCCGCGGTGCCCCCACACAAGTGGGACCACACATCTTCATCCCCGCACCTACGGGTCGGCAGTGCCCCCACAGAAGTGGGACCACACAGCTTCATCCCCGCAGACTACGGGTCCGCGGTGCCCCCACAGATGTGAGGCAACCGCTTCATCCCCGCATGTGTCACCCTTGGAACCACCAGCCTGGTACCCGTGAGATACCCTAGGAAACCACAGGTGGTCTCCAGAGGTCCCACGCGGAACCACGGAACAAACCCTGAATGTAAAAAAAATAAACCTGGCCTATACATTCAATACATTCCCTCCCCTCCCCCCCCCAACACCTACAGTACAATAATGTGCAAAATAACTATTATCCAGATAGGGATAATAGATTATTTGCCCATTATTAAAAACATTAACTAGCATATTCAAATAAATAAAGAACTACTGACCTCATCAATAAGAAGTCTCCGTTGCCAGCAACATCCTTGTCTTGCCCACAAAATACATAGCCAAAACAAAGCCAATACATTGCAATTGCATTCAGATATCAATTAACCCCTTAAACACCTTATCGGATAATAACCGCAAAGGTAATTAAGGGGTTAAGCCACACTGGCCCAATACCCACCCTTCACCCATGAATTTGTACAGTGGCTTCATCATGCAAATATATATATATATATATATATATATATATATATATATATATATATATATATATATATATATATATATATATATAAACCATAATACTGAGTTAAGTTATGGTGAGTAAAAAAAGTGACAAAAACCCTCCACAGGAAAGCAAATATGCAAATATAGCTATATAGCTATATTTGCATATATATATATATACATGATGAACCAATATACAAATAAATGTAGAAGGGTTATCAAAACCATACTCTACTACAAATAACAATTCTCCATAAAGACACACTACAATAAAATTAATTTCCTTTCATAATCCTAACTGATCTTACAATCACAATCATCAAATGCCAATCAAATACCTCTAATGGCAATCAATACATTGCATTTACATTGCATATATGATGCATCCAATCTATGCATCATATACATTCTGCAAATGAATGTTAACAATAAAATTGCACTCAAAATAGAAATACCTCCAAACAAGTAAACTATTTTATCCAATCCAATAAACATAAATCAATTACCATTCATTAATGACATCCCTAAACAATTTACATTCCATCCCTAACAATTAAACAATTAACAATTTCAAGCCTTTAACATAACTATTTAGCCCGAGAAAAAATATATGTACCAACAAGAATACAAAATACAAAACGAAGCCTAACCCTGACCTCAAGAACACAATCCAATATCAACAATTACATCTATCTAATTGTAAAATACTTTAAACACACAATAAAGCATAGCAGCATAGACAAATTATTTAAAAACACATCAAATCAAACTTTTAAAACAACACAATTCCTTACCCTGTATGTATATATCTCACTAGACATATATACATACATACATACAGTGGCAAGAAATTATATACAACCAAAAAAAAAAACACATGTTAAAAAAGGTTTTTAAAAAATTAACAAGTTAAATAAAATACATTTCTTTAGTTCACTTACCATTACTTGGCCCCACCGACTCCCATTGCGCAGCTTACTCACGAACCAATCCACCACGCACAGGAACCCATAAAATAATAAACCATAAAATAATAAACATTACACTAAAAATCCAAATCAATCCACGGGTCTTCTACTTGTAATCCATCTTCATCTGTATTCTTCTTCTACCTTCTTCTGGGGTCTTCTTTCCGTCTTCGGCCACGCCCTGTCCTTCTTCTTCTGTAGGAGGTCCTTCCTCCTCGGCGTCTGGCTTCAAAATGAGACGACATAGGCTTTTAAAGGCCTATGATGTCACATTTTCATCATGGTTCCCACGGTCCTGATTGGGCCGTGAAAACCATGTGTTTTGGCCGATAAAAAAAATGATGACGTCACTTAAAGGCAATGAAAGCACAGCCAATCAGAATGGCTTTGCTTCAATTGCCTTTAAGATGACGTCATTAAAAGAAACATGGCCGGCCTCACATGGTACGGTAGCCAATCAGAGAGTGGGAACTCCATCCCTACTCTGATTGGCTCTAGTATACCATGTGACAGAGGCTTGGGGGAGAAAGGATGTGACGTCATTGAAAGCCTGTCACATGGTACGGGAGCCAATCAGAGTAGGGATAGACTTCCCCTTCTTAGGGAACTGATAGCGCGATTACGTCACGACGACGCTGCGCACGCGCATGAGGCCATACCAAGCGCGGGAATACCATCAGCGGCCATTGGAAGTGACAGCTGAATTCTGGACAGCATACAGATAGCGAACGGAGCCCTTGGCACCTGGTTCCTGGTGATCGTGTTTGGCAGTCCTGGAGGAGTCCACAGAGATGTTTTCCTGCACACAGAACCGGATGGTGGTGATATAATTCACAAACTGCCTTTTATATATTTTTATCTTCTGAGTGCGATTCCAATCCCCCTACCCCCCACCCTCCTTCCCCCTTTTTTAATAAATTACATACAGTATTATGCTATGGGGCGTGCGCTCTCTCTCTTTTTTTGTTAATATATATATATATATATATATATATATATATATATATATATATATATATAAGGGACAAGATACAACAGCGCAAATACCAAACACTTAGTTAGATGTAGAGTATATAAACTATACACCTTGCCAATCAATCAACTGAGAGGTGATAAACCCTTTAAACCACTAACCCTACAGATTGCTGCCAATCAGGTCCACGGCTCCACACCTGCCGCAATAGAGTATACAGAGAAGAAGTGACCTAGGCGCAAATTGCAGGGAGAGGAAGAGAAGAGGGGGGGGAGAAATATATCATAGGGCAGTATGTCAGAACAATCGGGACTTAGGTGGTAAGATATGCAATTACCGTTTGTCAGCAATTTAAAGCCTTTAATCCACAGTGGGACTCAGGAACTCTGCTACTGATGAACTTCAATTTCGTCTTGGATTTCTTAGACTGCACACGATCATTCAAGCAATTTTCACAGCTTCATCATCCTTCTGCTGCTGGAAGGTGTCCTACCACGGAATGGATATGTATTGAATCGGATCAGAGCAGTTGAGAGTTTAAACTGAGTCTCTCACACTCATAACACAGAAACGCCGGTCCACTGCACGGCTGGTATACCAGAGTCCTTCCGCATCACGTGTGTCGGCTCCAACTCTCGCGAGCGTTCGTCTTCCACAGTTCCTCTGTCACGGCTTCTGCTCTGGTGCCGGGGGTTTCTCTGCAATGGGTCTCTGTCTGCTCCACCAATGCGCATGCCCTACGCGTTTCTCCACTTGGGCCCCTGACGAAGCCCAAGTGGAGAAACGCGTAGGGCATGCGCATTGGTGGAGCAGACAGAGACCCATTGCAGAGAAACCCCCGGCACCAGAGCAGAAGCCGTGACAGAGGAACTGTGGAAGACGAACGCTCGCGAGAGTTGGAGCCGACACACGTGATGCGGAAGGACTCTGGTATACCAGCCGTGCAGTGGACCGGCGTTTCTGTGTTATGAGTGTGAGAGACTCAGTTTAAACTCTCAACTGCTCTGATCCGATTCAATACATATCCATTCCGTGGTAGGACACCTTCCAGCAGCAGAAGGATGATGAAGCTGTGAAAATTGCTTGAATGATCGTGTGCAGTCTAAGAAATCCAAGACGAAATTGAAGTTCATCAGTAGCAGAGTTCCTGAGTCCCACTGTGGATTAAAGGCTTTAAATTGCTGACAAACGGTAATTGCATATCTTACCACCTAAGTCCCGATTGTTCTGACATACTGCCCTATGATATATTTCTCCCCCCCCCTCTTCTCTTCCTCTCCCTGCAATTTGCGCCTAGGTCACTTCTTCTCTATATATATATATATATATATATATATATATATATATTTGCATGATGAAGCCACTGTATAAATTCATGGGTGAAGGGTGGGTATCGAGCCAGTGTGGCTCAACCCCTTAATTACGTTTGCGGTTATTATCCGATAAGGTGTTTAAGGGGTTAATTGATATCTGAATGCAATTGCAATGTATTGGCTTTGTTTTGGCTATGTATTTTGTGGGCAAGACAAGGATTTGCTGGCGACGGAGACTTCTTATTGATGAGGTCAGTAGTACTTTATTTATTTGAATATGCTAGTTAATGTTTTTAATAATGGGCAAATAATCTATTATCCCTATCTGGATAATAGTTATTTTGTACATTATTGTACTGTAGGTGTTTGGGGGGGGGGGGGGAATGTATTGAATGTATAGGCCAGGTTTGTTTTTTTTACATTCAGGGTTTGTTCCGTGGTTCCGCGTGGGACCTCTGGAGACCACCTGTGGTTTCCTCGGATATCTCACGGGTACCAGGCTGGTGATTCCACGGATGACACATGCGGGGATGAAGCGGTGCCCTCACATCTGTGGGGGCACCGCGGACCCGTAGTCTGCGGGGATGAAGCTGTGTGGTCCCACTTCTGTGGGTGCACCGCCGACCTGTAGGTGCGGGGATGAAGATGTGTGGTCCCACTTCTGTGGGGGCACCGCGGACCCGTAGTGGGCACTCATGAGTTCCCCAGACCCCTGTGGGAACAACCCGAGGCCCCGCAGACACCTGTGGGTCTGACCCGGGGCTCCCAGACATCCTAGGGCCTACCGTGGGGACCCAATTGTGGCCCACAGTGACCCAAGGAGACCACCTGGGGGCCATGGTGCTGGCGGGACCCACCAGCAGGCCTCCAGAACCTGTTTGAAAAGGGCTGCTGGTACCCTGTAGGTCTGTCAGGTGCCCCGCCAGCCCACCGGGGACTCGCGTAGGGCTGCGTTATGAACCCTGTTTGTAAAAGGATAAATCGTGTATTTATGGGGGGGGGGGGCACAGGGGGTGGGTAATGTATTTATTAAATATTATGATGTTTATTCTGGGTCACTGTATTGTTTTTATTGTGGGTACTGGGGGTGGGGGCGTGTTTCCCCAATGGTATGTGGGTTAGGCCTCCCTTGTGGGTAGTGGGTGATGGGGGTTAGGTCTCACGGGGTGGGGGTTAGTGTGGGAGGGTATGTAGGCATCCCGAGTGGTGGGTGAGGTTGGGTTAACCCCTTAATGACTGTAGCGGTTAATAACCGCTATGGTGATTAACGGGTTAGGGGACATTACATTGGATGTTTTCATTCTTGTGTCTGTTTTGCTGCAGCGGAGTCTCTGCCCTTTGAGAAAGTTGCCCGAGAGTGACGAAACGCGTCAGGGAAGCGTCATCACGTAGGACGCATTGACACTACGTCATCATAGAGCGCTGGTGTGGACCGATCCATGCGCTGGTGTTACAGAGGCCTGGCATTTCGGAGTTAACTTTCTTGGACTCTTAAATCAACAATTCACTTCTACTGGCCCTGGAAATCTGCTGGAGACTTCTGCAGGGACGTTGCCCATCCTGCATTGAGAGCGGATTTCACCATAAGGACAGAAACAAGTAACCGGATCGTGGTGATTATATGTATTATTTGTACTTTTGTAAGTGCATTTTTATCCCTCCTCTCCCCCTCCCCTCATTAAATTTACTATTTTACGCTATGGGGCGTGCGCTCTCTCCTCTCTTTTTCTCATATATATATATATATTTATATAGAGATATTTATTTATTTATTTATTTAGATGTACAGTATTTATTTATTTAGTGTGGGGCTGCTTTGTGTGATTATTTTTTATTGTGGGTAGCGGGGGTGGGTGAAGGGGGTAATTAGCCCCAACGGTGTTTGTTTTGGCCTTGTGGGGGGTAGCGGGAGGGGTTAACCCCTTCATGACCGTAGCGGTATTAACTGCTACGGTCGTGAAGGGGTTAAGTGCACCCGCAACCCCCCCGCAAGTCCTAAACTCGCATCCAGGGCAAAATACCCCCTTCACCCACCCCCGCTACCCACAATAAAGCTGGCACGGGGGGTTAACCCCTTCATTGCCTTAGCGGTTAGCCGCTAAGGTAATGAAGTGGCCTTTAAATGCCTTTTTCCTGTCTCGGATGCATGCCGGGGGGCTCCGGTGCGGGTATCAGCTCCGCAGACCCCTGGCATCAATCAGAGGCAGGAAAAAGGGCTGATTTTTTCTAAGTGTCACCCCAGCCGATGCTTCTCCTCCACCAACTTGCCAACTTTAGTTGGCGGGCTGGATTCCCGATCAACTCTCCAATCTGGGGTGCCGATCAGCACCGAAAAGCTGATCGGGGCTACCTGAATTCAGCCGGGTTAAAAAAGTGCCGATAAGTGGCTTATCGGCAGCCGTTTCCCGATAATTTCTTATCGGGAGTAAAAGTTGCCGATAATTCCCACTTATCGGCGCTTACTGAATCTGGAAGGCAAAAAATGGCTATAAAATGCCGAAAAAGCCTTATCGGGGCTTACTGCATGAGGCCCTAAGTCCCAGTCAGGGTTAACCTCTCCCATAGAGTTCACTGCAGCTAGGAAAGTCTAGTTTTCTACCCCAGTCCCAAAAGTAAGTGTGTCTTTTTGTCTGTATTTTGTGTATCATTGTGTGTAATCGAATTTATGCCGAATAAATTACAATTTATTTCATTACTTGTTTAGCTCAATGTATGATCCCGGTAAAAAGGTGTAAATAATCTGGTCTCCCATGACAATGTTAACTCAGGTTGAAATTATGCTGTGATTAAATATTGCATTCAAATGATATACAAATGATTCATTGTTATAAGCGTAATATAATTACTAAGCTCCATTAAAGGAACAAACCAAACCGGCACATTTTAGTTTTTAATATAGCATTGAAGCAGGGGGTCTCTGGAGCTAAACCCTATTAATTTCAGCTGTGGGGACCCCCTACATCTGAGATACTTACCCCCAAAGTAGGTGCCGGAAGCAGCTCTGGCTCAGCAAGCAGGGATTTCAGGTTCGAAGCTCCAGTGTCACATGGGCCAATTGGATGTCGCACCGATGACATCACAACTTCCTATTGGTCTGCAGACTGGGAAATATCTGACATATTGGGAACCCTGATAGGTGCCGGTAGCTGCTCTGCTCGTCTAATATGCAGGTAAGTATCTCCAGAAGCTTGGTGTCCCCAGAGCTGAAAAGAATGGGGTTAAGTTCTGAGAGCCCCTGCATAAACCCTATATAAAAATAAAAATGCATTTGCAAAAAAAAATGGCCATCTTGAATTGCCTCTTTAAGATTTACATGGGGAAAGTTAGATTAAATAAATTATACCTAAACCTAGTGTTAAACCCTGCCAGACACTGATTAATGTCACAGTGTTTAAGATAATAAAAATGATTTAAAGAAACCTGTATTCCCTTTCTTTTATTTATTAACACAGTGAATCCCCTTTAGGGTCAACAAATGCACCGGATCACAGGTAAATTGTTGCTTTAGTTACCATCGCCATATGGAAAATTGAAAAAAGATTAATTAAAACTAATGTTAGGTATTTTATTTAGTAACCATAGCACAGGCAAGTTAAACTAATTATGATTTAAAACAATGGGGGCTATACACTAAGCTCAATGGCTTTGCGCTCTGATTTTCCAAAAAAGCAGGTTCGTTAAAAAGTGAGGACGGGGAGGCGATTCCCTAAGGCCTTGAGCCCATTTTTTAATGTACCTGCTCAAAATAGCTCAAAACAGGCACAGCGTACGGTTTGATTTTTTTCCCCCTGCTAGCGTTCTTAACCTTTACGTACGCTAGCTGATAGAAAAAAAAAACGCTTGTAACATTTGCATGGAGATTTTCCATCTCCATGCAAGGCTGTTACAGGCGATCGTACACTAAATAAAATCATTTTAATAATAGTGTACATGAGCTGGGGGTCTTAGGACCTGAACCGCATTGGTTTCAGGTATGAGGACCCCCTACTTCAGCAGATACAGGCCCCGTTATGGGGTGCCGGTATCCCCCTGCACTTTAAAGCTCCCGCGTCACGTGACCGGGACATTTAAATTCTGCAGAGAATACCGGCACCCCATAAAGGGGCCTATATCTCCTGAAGTAGGGGGTCCCCAAGGCTGAAACCAATGCGGTTCAGCTCAGGAGACCCCCTGCACATCTACACCAGTATTAAAACACACATAACAATAAATAATAATTCATTACCGTAGCGGCTATCCGCTATGGCAATGAAGCTGCTTTAATGTATTTTTAATAATAGTGTGCGGGAGCAAGGGGTCCCCTGAGCTGAACTTCATTGATTTATGGCTCAGGGACCCCCTGCTTCCCGAGTTATATGCTCCGGTATGGGGCATCGGGTGCCAGTGTCGCCGCCATCTTTATAGCATCCAAGACGCGACGTGGGCTCTATAAAGATGGCGTCCACATTGGCACCGATGCCCCAAACCGGGGCCTGCAATTCGGGAAGTAGGGGGTCTCTGAGGCAGAAATCAATGCGGTTCAGCTCAGGGGACCCCCTGCTCCCGCACACTATTATTAAAATTTACATTGATGCAGCTTCATTACCTTAGCGGATAGCCGCTAAGGCAATGAAGGGGTTAAATCACATTAGCATGTTTATTGGGTACAATTGCCTGCAATAAACAACACACATCCCCCCGCCCACTAACTCATACAGTACTGTAATGGGCAAATTATTGTTATTCACATATGGATAATAATGCATTTGCCCATTTTAAATACATATAAATTACAATAAATACAGTCAATATATATGACACTTACCTTTTACAGGCACCCACGATGATGGCCGTCTTCATCCTCATCTTCATCCTGCCCATGCCCCTCCGGTGCTGCAAAACATGCACAACAATCACAATAGCAAATGTAATGTCCCCTAACCCCTTAATCACCATAGCGGTTATTAACCGCTACAGTCATTAAGGGGTTAACCCACCCTCACCCACTACTCGGGAGGCATTCATACCCTCCCCCACTAACCCCCCACCCCGTGAGGCCTAACCACCCTCACACACTACCCATCCGGGAGGCCTACCCACATACCCTTGTGGCCAATATCCCCTCCCCCCACCCCCAGTATCCACAATAAAAACAATACACTGCCCCACAATAAACATAATTCTATTTATTAAATACACAACCCACCCTCTGTGCCCCCCTATAAATACATGATTTATTTTTTTACATACAGTGTTCATTCCCCAGGCCCACGTGAGTCCCCGGTGGGCCTGATGGGTCACCTCACAGACCTACAGGTTACCAGCAACTTGTTTCATTCAGGGTCTGGAGGCCTGTTGGTGGGTCCCGCCAGGCACCATGGCCCACCAGGTGGTCTCCGCGGGTCACCGTGGGCCACAATTGGGTCCCCACGGTAGGCCCGCGGATGTCTGGGGGCCCCGGGTCAGACTCACAGGTGTCTGAGGGGCCTCGGGTGGTTCCCATGGGGGTCTGGCGACCCATGGGTGGTCCCTTTGGGTCTGCGGTGCCCCCACAGATGTATGGCCACCGGTTCTGCTGCGCAGGTGTCCCCCGTGGACCTCACAGCCTGATACCCATGAGAAGCCCGAGGATACCTCAGGTGGTCTCCAGAGGTCTCTCGCAGACCAAAGGAATCAACCCTGTATGTAAAAAAAATAAACCGGACCTATACATTAAATACATACAACCCCCCCCCCAACACATACAGTACAATAATGTGCAAAATAACTATTATCCAGATATGGATAATAGATTATTTGCCCATTATGAAACACATAAAACATGCATAAATCAAAACATGAATTCTTAATCTTAAAATCACCACATTGCATGTTAAAATAAATCCAGCATCGATTGTAAATATAAACCAACAAACCAGTAGCTACACAAATGTATATGAAATGTCACACAATTGCATTGAGTGTGTACATGATGCAATTAATCTGTGCATCATGTAACACTATGCAAAATATATGTAACAATAAAATACACTATGAACAATGTCCCCTAACCACCAATGCATCATGAAAATCAAATAGAAACTAAGCAACATCAATACAATTAGCATCAATCAATTAATCATTTCCTCAAATAATTACAATACAATACAAATCAATTATACAATTCCCTTTTCAATTCCTAAAGACAAACCATTGCCAAAAGAATTCTAATTAAAAGTAACCACCATCATTCTAATCTAACTAACAGAAATAAGCCATTACAAATAACCTGTAACTAAATACAAATTACATTATTCACAACAATGACAAAATAAAGCTAATAAATACATTAACCATACATGAAAAGAACATAAACATTAGCAAAACAATCAATTATTATCCCTGTATGTCTATCCATATAGATAGATAAACATAACATACAGGGGCAATAATAGAGCATAAAATACAATGCATTTACATACAAAAATCACATAGAATACACCCATTCAGTGTCCGTGAATGTATGTATATACATAAATACATTCACGGGCATTAAATGGGACTGAAAAAATAAAAGACATGAATCAAAAATCCAAAAAACCTGTAAAAGTAAAAATAATAAACTTTTCTTTTGTTTACTCACCATTAGATGCCCACTCACCGAAATCCAGGCGACCCGGAAGCACTGGAACCAATCCACAGGTAACCATAAAATAATAAACCCTTACAATCCACGTCTACGTCTTTTTTATTCTATTTGTAGTCCTTCCTGTCTGTCTTGGGGTCTTCTTTTCTTCTTTGTTCATAGGGGGCATTGTTCATAGTGTATTTTATTGTTACATATTTTTTGCATAGTGTTACATGATGCACAGATTAATTGCATCATGTACACACTCAATGCAATTGTGTGACATTTCATTTACATTTGTGTAGCTGCTGGTTTGTTGGTTTATATTTACAATCGATGCTGGATTTATTTTAACATGCAATGTGGTGATTTTAAGATTAAGAATTCATGTTTTGATTTATGCATGTTTTATATGTTTCATAATGGGCAAATAATCTATTATCCATATGTGGATAATAGTTATTTTGCACATTATTGTACTGTATGTGTTGGGGTGGGTGGGGTGGATGTATGGATTTAATGTATAGGCCCGGTTTATTTTTTTTACATACAGGGTTGGTTCCTTTAGTCTGCGAGAGACCTCTGGAGAGGACCTGAGGTATCCTCGGGCTTCTCATGGGTACCGCGGACCCATAGGGACCACCCGTGGGTTTCCAGACCCCCGTGGGAACCACCCGAGGCCCCTCAGACACGTGTGGGTCTGACCCGGGGCCCCCAGATATCCACGGGCCTACCATGGGGACCCAATTGTGGCCCACGGTGTCCCGCGGAGACCACCTGGTGGGCCATGGCGCCTGGCGGGACCCACCAACAGGCCTCCAGACCCTGTGTGAAACAAGTTGCTGGTATCCTGTAGGTCTGTGAGGTGACCCATCAGGTCCTCCGGGGACTCACGTGGGCCTGGGGTATGAACCCTGTATGTAAAAGAATAAATCATGTATTTATGGGGGGTGGTGGGGGCACAGGGGATGGGTTATGTATTTAATAAATAGAATGATGTTTATTGTGGGGCAGTGTATTGTTTTTATTGTGGGTACTGGGGGTGGGGGGAGGGGGTATTTGCCCCAAGGGTATGTGGGTAGGCCTCCCGGCTGGGTAGTGTGTGAGGGTGGTTAGGCCTCACGGGGTGGGGGGTTAGTGGGGAAGGCTATGTAGGCCTCCCGAGTGGTGGGTGAGGGTGGGTTAACCCCTTAATGACTGTAGCGGTTAATAACCGCTATGGTAATTAAGGGGTTAGGGGACATTACATTGGCTATTGTTATTGTTGTGCATGTTTTGCAGCACCGGAGGGGCATGGGCAGGATGAAGATGAGGATGAAGATGGCCTTCATCGTGGGTGCCTGTAAAAGGTAAGTGTAATATGTTTTTACTGTATTAATTGTAATTTATATGTATTTAAAATGGGCAAATGCATTATTATCCATATGTGGATAATAGTAATTTTGCCCATTACTGTATGGTATGTGTTAGGGGGGTGTATTTAGTTATAAATATTGTTTATTATTTTTGGAGGTGCAACATTGGTACCGCAGGCCCGCTGGTACACCGGGACTCCCGCGGGGATAGCCGGGGCCACCCGCGTGACCCCCGGGCTCCCTCGGGGACCCCCGCGGGGTCATCCAGGGACACCCGCCGGCCTGTTGTATGGGTTTTGCGCATGCAAAAATGAAAAGCAATAATTTTTTCCAAGTCCAGCTTTTTTTGCGTCTACTCTGACCTGACGTGTTCTGATCAACGTAACGTTCGCGTAAGCTAAGGTTTCGTTGCTTAGTGCATCCCGCTTAAGGGCAGAATTTAACGCAAACAGGGTTACGAACGAGCAAAGTTGGACTTTGAAAAAATTCCTGAAAAAAGTCAGTTTTAGAGCGCAAAGTGCCTGTTTGCGTTGCTTAGTGCATCGGGCTGAGCGCAAAATCACGTTCTAAGAGCACTTTGCGCTCTAAAAGTGACTTATCTGATCTTAGTGCATGACCCCTATGTGTTTAGGCTCATTAACCAGGTGTGGCTGGGCTAGCCAGAAGAGAGCTTTGAGTTTCACTATATATAAGGAGTTAATATATATATACCGTAACTCACCCTTGCATCGAGGCTTTCTGAATTGCCACCTAGCAAAATTTTGCGATAACTACTCAAAATCCTTGCTGAGTTTGTTATCGAAGCTACTAGAATAGGCCCCATAGTGTGGACTTAGAAGGATGATAAGGAGAGGAAGGGAAATGGGAGTATGACATAACAGCATGGCAGCATGGGGAAAGCAGTATACCAACTCCTCTGCCCTGTTTATTCTCTGGTCTGGGGGTGTGACTGTAGGAAAGGGCAGCAGGAGAGGCAGTGTCTGAGGTGTGAGCCAAGTTTCTGTAATGGCTAGAACGTTGAGTTAGCAATGAATACGTCATGGATTGTAGTAAGTTTGTTGCAGACAGATTGCCCCATGCACAAAGGAAAAGGAAATGGAAGGAAGTCACGGGGATGAGGTAGGAGTGATTGGCAGTGCATGGTGAGAAGGAGACTTTGGGGTAGGGTGTGGGACATGAAAGGGTTGGTATGTGGATACGGTCAGGACTACAGAACATGCCACCACAGAGTAGGCATAATAGTAAGGAGAGGAAGAGAGAGTAGGACAGGGAGGTTTTTTTTTGGGGGGGGGGGATCTCTTGGAGCGATGGTATCCAATTTAAAAATCCATTTAGCTTTTTTTCTTAAAAAAATGGAATCGATAAATACATTGACTTTATCCTGGCTAACAACAAACACGATTGAAGACTGCAGTGATCAACATCTTACGCTCAAATCCACAAAGCTCCCTTAACCCTGGGCTCATAAAGTGATATTACCAAAATCAGTAATGGGTGTTACATCCCTGAGCTTAACATCAACTCACAAAAATAATTAAATAAAAAAACAGCAGCCGTTAGTAATCTCATTAGCATAGATTTAACAGCATGTTAATTAAGTACTGCCTCTCGTTCATTTCAAATAACACGCCTGGCGTTGTGCCTGTCTTACCTAAAGGTGGCATTAGCTCCCTCCAAACCCTGAGATGAGAGCAAGAGAGAGTCCTAAATAAATTAGAGCTAGAGAGATATAGAGATATCCCCTCCAACCAATCTTCAAAAAGCACACGGTGAGAAACCTGTGCGCAAAAAGGAGCACACCTGAGATACCTGGGAAATATGCTAATAAGAGTCATTTAAATATACTTTGCATATCCTATTAGACTATATCCCAGGTGTGAGACTCTCCACATGTTGTTTTAAGAGAAAATTAGTGTTAAATTCTGGTCTGTGCATAGATTAAGGTGCACGGACAAAGATCCATATCCATCCGCTCCCAGAAAAAAGTAGGACTCACCAGCAGGAGAATTAAAAACCTATTTATTAAGCTACATAAAAAACAGAATAGACAAACAGTACAAAGTACTCTCCCATGCGTTTCACGCCCACTGTTGCGCTTTCTCAAGGAGTAGTGAGATAGGGGAGGTCTAGAGTATTTAACATGCATCCCCGTCATGCAAGACAGCTGTTTAAAATAATTGACTGAATGATTTTGTCTTGCAGAAAGAATAGAACCAGAACTCAGGAGGTAAGTAAAGAAGAAAAAGAGAAATGAAGAAAAAGAATATGAAGAAAAAGAATATGAAGAAAAAGAATATGAAGAAAGAGTTGCACTACAGAAGAACAAACCATAAATACAATGCGTAATATGTAAATAAAACAAAATGAAATAAAATAATCATATAACCAAATAGTAATTCTATGAATAAAGGAATGGCAAAATGAAATTGGTAACACAAATTCTGATCAATATACCATAATAAGACATAAGCAATAAAAACTTACATCAGGTTGATGACCAGTGTGATGAATACCATCCTATGTCTGAGAACACACTAATTGATACAACAATACATATTATGTAGCATTTGATAATGTCCCAATGTAGATAGCAACTAAAGTAACATCAATTACTGAAGAAGAGAATTAATTGAATAGCTACTGCTGCGACACACTTTATTCGAGCAAATACCCAGTATGTACCTGGCAGATACCTGGAATGCGCCGCTCCTCACCTCTGACAAGCCCCGTTGCGTTTGCCTTCCCAGCCATGGTTCATGCCTGGCTGACAGGCGGCTGATCTGTTAAATGATAATGATTAGGATTTAATAGGCTGCAATGCTTCGCGTGTCTACCAGATGGCATAAATTCATGAATTGTAATGCAGTATATATATATATACTGTGCAGTATTGCAGCCAGCGGGATTAAAATGCTTCAATCCCTGCCTGGAAAATAACGCAATGCACTCGGGCAGAAAACAGTCACAAACCTCAATACACCCGAGTATACCCGAATTCGTGGAACTAGCCGAGCTCGAATAAAGTGTGTCGCCAGTGTAAATGATGCAATTAATAATCAAGGGGGAGGGTGGGGGGGAAGGAGAGAACACACCAGAGATGACAAACAAAACTTGCAAGGTTGCAGGTGTAATCCTGAGTTATCAAAAAATACATCAATTAGGTTTAAAAAGAGCCCAAACTGTTCAGTATCACAATAACCAAAATTAATCCCTAGCCTTTGATAATGATGTTAAAAGGTAAGGAGAGATAGTACATGGTAATGAACAGATCATGTCGGTATTGCACAATTGGCACAGAAATTATAAAAAGCTCTTTAAGTTCCAATCAATGTTTTACCCATTGGGTACTAGAGTATTCAATGTGAATATCCAAAAAGCTTCACGCCTGTGAAGCAGATTGGCTCTATTCCCCCTCCTAAAGTGTGGCTTCACACTTTCTAAAGCAATACATTTAAAATTAGTCAAACTTCCCTTCTGACAGGAATCAAAGTGCTTAGACACTGGATGTAGTGGATCTTTCTTGGTAATCAATCTCATATGCTCAAGTATGCGTTGTTTTAGAGGCCTTGTAGTGAGACCTACATATCGTTTATTACAACCACAAATGAGCATATAGATGACATGATCCGTATTACACGTGATGCATGATAAAATGTTGAATACCCTATTATCATCTGTGCCTGAGAAGGTTTTGGTTTTAATCAGATATCTACACATTTTGCAACGATGACAAGGATAGCAACCATTAAGACTAGGAAAAAATTCCTTAGTAGGCTTTTGAGTCAATCTAGGCACACTTGGAGATAATAGATTACCCATTGTAGTTGACCTTTGAAAAACTATTCTGGGATCATGGCAGTCATATCTTTAAAGAAAGGATCTGTGGCCAGGATAGACCAGTATTTTTTAATAATCCTCTTAATGTCATAGGCCTGATTGCCTAACCTTGTGATAAAAAAAGGCGGTCATTTTTTGTTCTCTTTTTGGTTATCTCTTGTATTTAGAATATATTTCCCATTAGAGATAGTGCCCCGTGGTTGAATCAGATTTTCCCTAGGTTCTAATTTGGCACTTAAATATGCTTCCTGAAGGGTATCTGGATCATAGCCCCTGGCTTTAAATATCTCAATCATCTCAAGTGATCTCATCTCAAAATCCTCAATGCTAGAACAGTTCCTACGAATACGTAGTAGTTGGCCCCGAGGTATCCCTTTAAAAAGATTTTTATCATGTGAACTGGAGGCGTGTAGTAATGTATTTCGAGCATTGGGTTTTCTGTATATATCAGTGTGGACTTTCATATTGAGATCCACATATAAACTGAGATCAAGAAATGCAATGTGATGATGGTGATAATTAGAAGTGAATAAAAGGTTAAATGGATTGGTGTTAAGATAAAAAATAAATTCATGCAATTGTGAGACTGTGCCTTGCCATACTAAAATAAGATCATCTATGTACCGGTGGTATGAAACAATAAGATGTCTGAAGGGGTTCCCATCTCCAAACACGTGGCTCTGCTCCCACCAACCCATGAACAGGTTGGCATAAGAGGGGGCAAAGCATGTTCCCATTGCGGTGCCACGTGTTTGGAGATAGAAACTCCCCGCAAACATAAAATAGTTGTGCGTGAGTAAGAAAAAAATACTATCAAGTAAAAATGTGATATGTGCAGGTGAGAGTTGTGAATAAGTCTCTAAAAAGAATCGTGCAGAATTTAAACCGTGTGTGTGGGAAATGCTGGTATAAAGTGCTGTCACATGTAATGATATAAATATTAGTACTCAAGTAAAATACCAATGTAGCGACATGGTTGGTCATGCTGCCTGCATAAAATCTTCTATGGGCATATTTCTAATCCTGTGAGCTCGCGGAGTCACACTAAATAGACTAATGGCCGATCAGGATTAACACAGCTAGTATCTCTGCTTCTGAATGGACCCATCAGGGCCGTCTTACAGCATTATAGGCCCCCAGGCAAAGCAGTGCACTGGGCTCTGCCTACACAACCACTCACAGGAATAAAAATGTAAGTTATTGATAAAATAAACTTATATTTATTGGTACCTCCAACAAAACCGTTAATTGCCTCCCGCGAATCCGTTACAATATTCTGCTTCCATAACATTGCAAGCAATAAAAACGGCAACATTTCTCTCGCGAATGCAGACATGCCAACTCTCCGCTACAAGTCATAATTTTTCTCCTTTTACCGAGTTAGCGGGAGATTTGAATGTTGAGGCGGGTGATCGGAAAATTAGTGTTAAATTCTGGTCTGTGCATAGATTAGCATGGGGCCTCTATGCTCGTGGGGCCTCCGGACAACTGCCCAGCGTGCCCATGCGTTAAGACGGCATTGGGACCCATGCTGTGTGAATCCTATGCTGGTTGCATCAGTCTGTAGGAGATGTGTATTGAGAGTTGACAGAATCAATAATTCTAACAGGCGATCATGCAGATTTTATTTTAATAACACAGTACTGAAGCAGTGGGTCTACGGAGCTGAACCACATTAATTTCAGCCTCGGGGACCTCCTGCTTCCCGAGTTACAGGCCCCTGTATGAGGTGGCATTATATATCTGCCATGTATAAATATGCCATATCAGGGCCCACATAACCGGGACCCCATATCAGAGCCTGTTACTCAGGAAGCATGGGGCACCGAGGCTGAAATTAATGTAGTTCAGCTTCGGAGACCCCCTGCTTCAGTACTGTGTTATTAAGATAAAATAAAAGCAGCTTCACTACCTTGGCAGCTAGCCGCTACGGTAATGAAGGGGTTAAACCAGAGTCCCTTATTAATTGGGGGTAGAGGGGCAGGTGAAGGGGCTGGTTTCCCCAGGGTGTGTGGTTAGGTCTACCGGGAAGTTTGCGGGATGGGTTAACCCCTTCATTACTTTAGCGGTAGTAACTGCTAATGAAATTAAGGGGCTAACCCGTCCCACTACCCACCCGAAAAGCCTAACTACCCACCCTGGGACAACTACCCCCTTCACCCACCCCTCTACCCCCAAAAATATTTAAATACAATACAAACAACAATACTAGCCAACATACTCATTGAATAAAACATATAATGCGCTCATTAGTGGTAAATATAGGTTAAGTGATATTGTGAACAGATTAATATACAACCTTAATAGGGAGGTTTTATGCTGCAGTTTCTGGGGGATGGCTCAGCTGTCCAACTAATACAGAAAAAAGAGAAAAACAGCGCAAAAAAACCTCATGGTGTAGTATTTAAAGAATATTTATAGAATAAAAAAGGTGATTATTGCACGTACATCAGGATAAAGCATATAAAACAGGACATGTTTTGGATATGTTACCACTCTAGGAAACTGCTCCGTGTAGGCTCACTGTCTCTCTGGATGGTCCTCTTATCTTCAATAACCGTCCCAGCAAGGGGTGCGCACCTCATTAGGTGCTTCCCTGAAGAAGTATCGATTACGAAACGCGTAGGAGAGGGCGCGTTCCATCTTTATTCCTATCAATACCCACTGAGGTTTATACATAGAGCATATTTCCTGCACATGCTTTTGGACTTTCACCGCTTACATCGCTTACACCATCCGCGAGCAGGCGGGAGTGATACCAGGACGCCGTCTGATGACGTCAGGACGACTGCGGCTCAACCCGGAACGGCCTGTGTGAACACAGCGCTTGTTGCAATCACAGCTGACGGGAGATCCCTCACAAAGGTTTGAACTTCCCGCCGAGTGACCCGCTGGAGACCAGAGACTCACACTGTGGGGTGAATTCCTAATGAGGTGCGCACCCCTTGCTGGGACGGTTATTGAAGATAAGAGGACCATCCAGAGAGACAGTGAGCCTACACGGAGCAGTTTCCTAGAGTGGTAACATGTCCAAAACATGTCCTGTTGTTATATGCTTTATCCTGATGTACATACTCATTGAATGCCAGTGTGGTTACCTATGCCCCCAATGGGATCAAAGATAACCCCAGTGGCAATGAATGGGCACCCTACTACCCACCCCCTCTATCCCTAACAACCCCACCCCCCCAACACACACACACACACATACAGTACAATAATGGGCAAAATCCCTATTATTCAGATCTGTTTAATTGTGCATTTTTCATTAAAAAATAAAACATTGCCTAGCCAGCATATAGTAAATAAATGTTGTATTTACCCCTACCAGTATGAAAGTCATCCTCGTCTTCTGTGGCATTGACTGTAAAATAAATAAAACTATTGGCAGTGGTTATTAACAACTATGGTAATCAAGGGGTTAAATCCCCCCTGCTAACCGGGAGGCCTAACCACCATCCCTGGGGCAACTACCCCCACCCTCCATCCCCTCTACACATTGATTGTCACAGTGGTAAACCATGCCCACTATATGAGGATCGATTGCCACTATGGCAATGAATGGACAAGCTAGAAATGAAAAACAACCACTAAATAAAATGCATTACATTTAAATAAAAAAATATTTGCCAATAAACCCATTGATTGTCACAGTGGTAAATCATGCCCCCAATGAACGATGAAATAACAAATGCTTTAATTTAAGTACAGGCATACCCCGGTTTAAGTACACTCACTTTAAGTACACTCGCGAGTAAGTACATCTCGCTCAATAGGCAAATGGCAGCTCACGCATGCACCAGTAAGCACGTCCTGAACAGCAATACCGGCTCCCTACCTGCACCGAAGGTGTGCACAAGCGGGGAGACTATAGAGCCTGTTACAAATGCCTTATTTACATCAGTTATGCACGTATATGACGATTGCAGTACAGTACATGCATCGATAAGTGGGAAAAAGGTAGTGCTTCACTCTAAGTACATTTTCGCTTTACATACATGCTCCGGTCCCATTGCGTACGTTAATGTGGGGTATGCCTGTAAAGAAGACTCGTTTTGTCAATAACCGAGCTCTGTAGATCTGGGCCTAAATGCAAAGATGAAAAGTTGACATCTGATTTTAAAAGAAGAAAAAAAAGGTACCTAAAAAATAACAGAGAGAATTTCAGCTAGAGCTTAAAAATCACTTTAGCGTGCTTGTGATGCATTGGGATACTTTAACAAACAATTATAAAAATGTATAAACACTTTAAAGCACAGAACAAACTTGAGAAATCACTAACAAAAAACAAGATAAAAAAATTTCAGATGAGATAAAGCATTTACTGAGGAAACAAGTAAAAATGAAGCAATCCCAAGACACAAGAACAAAAACTGAATATACATTATAGAGTTCTGCAAGATAATCCGCAAGTGTATAACTGAAGAAATAAGAAAGTTGTACTTGTCAATCCTGAAGAAGGCTATAGAGGATAAAGGTTTAAGGAAGACGAAACAGCGATTTATGATTGGGAAGATGCTACTTATTTCCCTCAATATGATGAATCAACAATAGAAGAGAACTTCAACAAGAAATTATTCAAGAACACAGTATAAGATACTGTACTGTATGGCATAATCAAGCATGTGAAGAGTAAGAAGAAAACACCAATAAAGTACCATACATAATTCCAAAAGAAGTAGCTAAGGTAAAAGAAAAATCCATGAAGAATGGAAAGGCTCCATCGCAAGATGGAATTACAACTAAAATTCTGACATTTTTGGGAAGAAGTATTGAAGATTTATGTAAAACTCTTTACATGTTGATTGGAAGACAACAGTGCCATACATAAATATACAGTAGTTATTCATAATAAAGGCAACAAATAAGTCTCAAGAAATATAGACCAATCAGTCTACTTCCAATCACTTACAGGTTTTTTTTTTACAAAGATATTCACTACTAGACCCTGGACTTCAACCAGCCTAGAATACAAGCAGGATTTCAAAGTGGCTACAACACCAAAAGTTGTACATCCAAGCCAAACAAGAAGTGATTTCCCAAAGTAATGAATATTATCAACCACAGCATTAGAAATAATTCTTGCTAAACTCTTTACAGTACATGCTGCTTGAAGAATAAAATTCCAGTAATTGAGTAATGCCGTAGTTATCCTCCTCCACAAGAAAGGAGACAAAGAACACCTCAATAACTACACATCGATCAGTCTACTTACACGATTTTTACTCACTAATCAGCTAAAAAAGACCCTGGACTTTGCCCAGCCTAGAGAACAAGTGGGATTGTCCACATCCATTACAAAAAAGGCCTTTCCCAAAATAAGGAATATTATCTACTACAGAGTTTAGGGTTAATAAGTTATGAAAAAGAATTTGATTCTGTCAACACCTCAGCCATTTTAAAAGCATTTAGAAGATGTTAAAGAAGTGTACTGTACATTAATGTTATAAGAAACAGTTATGAGTGAGAATGCCACATTTACCATTAAAGGCTCAGCAGGGTGTGCGACAGGAAAACATCATGTCACCAAAGCTTTTCACAGCAAACAATTGTTCAAGATATGGAACTGGGAAGGAAACTAACAAAAATTGAGCATAAATCATTGTGTCACCTATGAATTGCAGATGCTATTGTTATTTTTGCCACAAGTCCAGAAGACCTCGAGCAATAAATCAGAAAATTTGCCAAAGCAAGAAAGGAGGTTGTCCTCAATATCCATTTTAGCAAGACTGATGTGATGTTCAACTAATGTGTCAGCTCTACAAAGATAAATAAAAGGAATAGAACTAAAATAAGTCAAAAAATATGTCTACATTGGCAAGCAAGTATCAACAGATATTAAAATTTTCTATTAAATTAATAGGAGAATGAAGATGGGATAGAGCACATTTAAAAAGAAACAAGACAATTTCCCAAGGAAGCCTTTCATTGTGCATTAATAAAAAAAAATATTTGGCCAGTATGTTCTGCCCATGCATACTTATGGATGTGAAGCTTAGACCCTAAATGCAAAGGCAATTCAGAAGCTTCAGACTTCGCAAAGAAGGACTACACATATAAACACATTGCTCACCATAAATATATACAGATAAAGGTACCTGGTGCATAGGGGAGGGGGAACCAAAGACCTACAAAACACTAAAGACGGTGACCACGGAGGGTCATCAGAGCCCCTAGTAGCTGCACTCATGGGAGGCCAACATAGCAGTGGATATATGGCCGCAGATTAAGCTAGAAAAGCTGACCCTCCAAATAAGGTAGACCACTAAAGGGTCTCACGAAAGCACATAAAATAAAAAAATAATAACGTTTTAATAAATCAATAGTTTAAAAATGCGACAAAACACGTGATAGATAATATACAGTGATGATAAAATCCCAGGCCGCAAGAAGGAGGCAGGTGTATGTGGATGTAAACACTGTGAATACAGTGTAATCACACAGGTACAATTGCCCACTAGACTGATCAGTGAGACTAAACAAACCACAATAACCTATCAGCTCCAATGTGTCCTGACTGTATACGCGTGAAAAAGACGTCGGGGTCAAGTGACGTCATTCCGCTGACGGTCACGCGCGCAAGTTTGGATGTACAGGCAGATCAGTTCCGGAGCTAAACACAAGGTGCATACGAGAACAAGGACCAGGTTGTATGGTTACTGTAGACGGACGTTCACAGAGGTACACAATTGGAGACTTTATAAGGTGAAATTATAACGAGGCTTTATTGTGCCTTTTCCTTAACATCAGGAAACCATCCAAACAAGGGGGAAACACAGCTTCTATTCACTTGGGAGTGGTTCTAGTGAAATAATATGCAATTCACAACTCCCTTAGTTAAGCATGTCTCCCAGCCCCAAACACATAGCATGAAATGAACAGATATAAAAAGTCTTGTGATAAAAGTCTTATCTGTTCCTTGTAGTTTGGAGGGAAAATCTTCTCTGTCCCTGGTTGCTACCTTTTCTTCAGGGTTTGTCAGCATTCAGGTTTAGAAGTTTCCCCTGTGTCTTGGAAGCAGCTCTGCTGTGTCTTCTGGCAGAGCTCAAGACATGGCCAGCTCCAGAGATCTGTGTTCTCTTGGTCAGTCTCTCCTGGGAGACTCAAGAACTTCTGCTCTGTCTCCAACGTTCAGCTCACACGTGAGCTAAGGAGTCACTTCCTGTCTCAACAGACAGGCTTTTGTAAGCAATCTAAATCAGGAAGGTGGTGTTTATTAATTGACTACCAACAGTTAACCACCACGCTGCTAGATTAAAGGCACATTACTTGAACAGGGATTACTCCCCTGTTACAGTTACCCCAAGGCAAGCCACTGTACACTTGTCCCCTTATGTAGACACGTTGTTACCTCCTATTCAGCCAGGACACATTGGGGCTGATAGGTTATTGTGGTTTGTTTGGTCTCACTGATCAGTCTAGTGGGCAATTGTACTTGTGTGGTTACACTGTATTCACAGTGTTTACATTCACATACACCTGCTTTTTCGTCACATTTTTAAACTATTGATTTATTAAAACTTTATCATTTTTTTTATTTTCTGTGCTTTCGTGTGACCTTTTAGTGGGCTACCCTATTTGGAGGGTCAGCTTTTCTAGCTTAAACTGCGCCATATATCCACTGCTATGTTGGCCTACCATGAGTGCAGCTCCATGGTCACCGTCTTTAGTGTTTTGTAGGACTTCTCAAACAAGTATGGAGAGATGTATACCGGGTATTACATGAAGATACAGGAAAAAGAATGAATGGGTTTGGAAGCAAACAAAAGTCACCGATATCATTACAGGGGGAATGATTTAAAATGGCAGTATGCAGGACATATCACAAGAAGAGATTACCAGTGTTGGACAAAGATGGTAATCGACTCTATTCTAAGGCAAATGAGCAAGAAGTTGACCAAAAGTAAAATGAAAGGATGAAATTAGGAAATTTGTTGTAGCAATATGGAGAAGATAAGCTTGCAACTGTAGTACCTGGAAGATCATTGGGGAGGCCTTAATCCAGTAGTGGATCAACATTATTTTAATATTCATTATCGACACTCTAGATATTTCATAGTACCACTTTGATAATATGGACTAATATGTACTGTAGGGCGAGTCCAAACACAGGATGACTTTCATAATTAGTAATCTGACTTGCCACTGCAAAGCAATGCTGAAAAATATGTTTTCCTTTTCCTAAAATGCATGTAAATGATAATTTAGAACGGGTTTACCAGCTCATGACATACCTCATGGTTGAGGTGATTATTGTGTGCCTCCCATGATAACTTCATCAAAGGGAGGTGTGACAAACGCCCCTCTTTTGTAGCGCTGATATCTGTCTGGGTTCTTCCCGACACAGTCTTCTAGGGTTAATTATACAAAAAACAGGAACATGCAAAGTATTATGTTGCTTAACTCAGGCTTCTGCCTGCTTTATTTTCATCCCAGTAAGAGACTGCAGCTTTAACAGGTGTAGGCAGGAGGCACTCAGACATGAACCTTCAGAGGTTTACTCATATTACCGTTATAACATTTCACACACACTGTCACTTTTTAGAAATAAAAACCAAATCATATAAAGAAATCCTATCCCATTCAGGGATCTAACTACACAGCAGAATCAGCCTCTCTAACTGCTGCTGGGCCAACTAACCTGGTTCCCCAGCTTAAAACAATGCCCTCTCATTTAGGGTCACTAGATACAGCATATAGTCTTTTAGATACGGCAATAAACATGTGTTTGCCTTATCTGTTCGTGGTGGGAACTCGGCCCCAAGTGTCCAGGCAAATCCTCTGGTACTGTGATACTTGAAGGGGCCGTCCACCCCGAACTGGATGCAGGGGAGCAGCGAAACCCCCAGTCTCCAGGCTCTAAGAAGAGAGAGAGAGTGAAAAGCAAACCTCTCTGCTCTAAATACCTGTGCTAGTGATTAGGAGGGCAGGTGAGGGAGAACTAGACACATTGTAAACTGTGGTCTGGATTTTCCATCCACCAGCCTGAGTAAATGTGAAGCTGTGGAATGGATAATTTTTAACTATTCCTGCACTTTCTGACCTAAAACGGGGCAGAAAGCTGCCTAACATCTTTGGACTATGTCACAGAGGTAATAAGGTGACTGTCATCACGATACTGTATGTATCAGGGGAAACTCACGTTAATTCATATTACTGAGTGTGGCTGCCAATCAATTGTTGTGGCATGTCAAGAAGTTGGGACCAAGTAAAAGCTTTTTAATTACAGTCTGTCAGCAGATTTGGTCACAAACAAATTTCAAATAAATATGAAACAACAGATCCAAAAAGCTGATGACATTCATACATGAAAACTGGAAATCCATTATCATACATCTCATTATAGTATATAAGTGTAGCAGGGTTCCCCCTGGGCCCTCCTCCTTACCTCCGCTGTGGTGGTTGGTGCACGTACTGTCGAAGTCAGCGGCAAACCCGGCGGCTAGCCAGAGAGGTGGGGGCAGTTACCGTGAGCATTCCGGTGCTCTGGAGGCTCTTCAGCGCATCCGACTAGCGGGGGGCGTCATTTTGAATAGGTCTGCGCATGTGCAGTGATGTAGCGCATGCGCAAGACCAGCCATTAGGGAGCTTCGCACATGCGCAGAAGGTGATGCAGGGTGGTGATTAGATATAGAAGTCCCACATATGGACTACAAGTCCCAGCAGCCCTCGAGGCTGAAGCAGCACATGAGCAGGCTAAGCCAATCGGGTTGCAGCCTTTCTCCTGGACCCAAGTTGATACTTTTGGCATGCTGCAAGCCATGCCAGTCGGAGCTGGGACAAGAACAGGGTAGGAGGTATGGGCAGGTGTCTGTGGCATCTGCACAAGGCCAGAAACCCCCATTAGGCCCCAGCTAGGCTTCCCTCAGTGTATGGTTGCTGTAGGTACCGGCCCAAAGGATAGGGCCACGGCCCTGTAGTACCAGAGAGAGTGAAGGACACAGCCAGGATGCATTGTATCCTGGCCCTTGGTGGTCTGCAACTAGATCATCCTCTGCAGAGTGTGAGACATTCTAAAGGTGGATCACTCCACGCAAGAGCCACCCACCATAGAGGCAGGGGCATCGCAGAGCAACTTTCTGGATCCGTGGATCCCAACGACAGCATCTGCGTGCCCAGGTATGGCATCACCCGGCAGGTACCTCACCGCAACACGTGCACCAACGTACACTTCAGTTTTAGTGGGCAGCGCTGTCTCACACACCTGGGTGGGTGTGGAATTCTGAAGACACGGTGTTGGGGGACACAGTGTTGGGGCACCCGGTGTGGGGTTACGGCCCTGCGAGGCCTAGTGTTACAGTTATGGCACTATTGTGTGTTGATTATGATCATTATTATGCATATAGTAAACTTGTTCTAATTATACCATTGTGTATTGTTTATTGTAAGTGTCCTGTAACGGGGTCATTCTACACCATAGAATGCCGCACAGGTGGAGGCGCTACCGAGCATTGTTCCTGGATACACCCAAGGCTCCCAGCAGCGGAGGCTCAGGCCTCCTGTGAGCCACCAGGTATTGCACCCTACACACACCGTAGCTACACATCTCCCAGGGAGTGGGGGAAAGTGCGCTACATAAACATTTTCAATGTATTTCTTCACATAACAAATGTTCTTTTATTGATTTCTTTATCACAGTGAGGTGATTTTTGCAAATAGACAAACTACTGTATCTCAATTCATTGATGTAAAGTTCAAGATAAAATCTTTTTATTACATGCAAGTTGATTGAGTTCATGAAGTTCAATATGGCTTAAAGAGCCATGTTACTATTCATTATTTTAAATAGACATCCAATTGGGGAATAATTTAGAGATCCCAATCACTCACTCTAATTAATCTGTAGAATAATAAACAATATTGTTAAGAAGGTTTTGAATTACCCCTTTCAAATTCTGCACTCCAGAAGTTTGTATAAAAAACAAACTTGTTCATTAATTCTTAGTATGAGGCCTTCTCATAAGATGAGTTTATGAAGCCATTAAATTTAATTTAGGTTCAGTTCCACATTACTTCCATACGATTACATGGTGCTATGGAATTTAGCCAAACCAGCTGTACCAGACCTGAGTTTTCAATCCAATTTATTAAACCTGATTCATAATCAAATGCTGTAGCTGAATTCAACATATCTTGTAAAACCTAACTTATAAACATTTTATTGCCCCTTTTATTTTAGGAGAGCATTCCTGCTCAAAGCACTCAAAAATTACAAATGTTATTGCATTACAGAGAAAATTTATACTTTGCACGATTCAGAAATGCATTCCCACATGCAAATAGACCACACAGCCTGTTCAGAGGTAATATGTAACAAGTTGTAGTGAGTAGATAAAGATACACATTTCGTGTATTAGATAATACATTTTTATTTTGTGAGTTAAATAGAATAAATTAGAGATTTTTTTTGAGCAAGTTCACTTCACTATACATCAAAAAGAGGCAAAGGAGAATATTTGATGACAGCCAATGAAAGCCAAGGCAAGTTCTCAGAAACCATATGATTTCACAGCGACAGAGGAAGTAGTATTGCCTTTGGAGACCTTATGAGGATTGACAACTAGGTCAATTGATAGTTAACTTGAGTTTAACTGGTAAGCATAATGAAAGGAAATGTTTTTAGATATAGTGTGCCATATATGGTATACATGCATGTGGTACAGTACATTTAAAAAGTCCATATCACTGCTGTTTTAAACTAGTGTTGGACTTTATATTCTTATCTAATTGTATGTAGCTAAGAAATTCGATATTTATTGTTGCATGCAAAAATAGTTTGATTTATAACCATATTAAACAACAATCCTCCCCAATTAACACATTTTATTTTAACCATATTATCTACACTCACTTCAGAATATAAAAAAAGTGTTCAATACATTTATTTACTCTTCCAAAAAGGAGTTAGAAGAGTTTGAAATATTAAGGGGCCGACTAACAAAGCAGTGATAAGTGGTTTAATGGGCGATAAATGCTCTTATAGCGCAATACTTCCTCCTTTGATATTCACAAAGCATTGATAACAGTGCAGCATCGCACTATAATGGCTTTTTAATGCCCATTAACAGCCAGAGGCAAAAAAAGTCATCAGATAGGCCAAAGGAAGGCAAAATTTGTTGTTCTTTTTGCCAGTAATAGCTATTCACAAACCTGTGATAAGTTTATCGGCCTGTAAAATCTCTCAATATTTTAGCACAAGCTAAAAGCATTTTTTCTGTACAGGATTGATACCAGAAGCCAGCGGGGGTCTTCGGGGGCCCGCAGGTGTCAGCGTGGGGACCACCCAGAGTGAAGTCACATCCTTTCCAAAAATTGACTTTCACATGGTTTACTACAACCAATCAGATTGGGGATAAACATATCACAATCTGATTAGTTGAAGTAACATAATGGCAGCCATCTTGGTTTTGGTGACATCATCTTAAAGGGAAAGGAAGCAGAGCCTTTCTGATTGGCGGCTTCACTCCCTTTACATGACATCACATCCTACAAAAAACTGTCACATGGTTAGCCCAGCCAATCAGATTGCCTGGGAACCATTTGTCAGTCAAATGTGACGTCACAGGTCTTATATAAGGCCTGTACCATCTCATTTGATGCCGAGTAGGGGAGGAAGCAACATCTCCTCCCCTATTGCATTACAGTGGACAGATGAAGATGAAGAAGAAAAAGAAAGAAGATAGAAGCCCCCCAATTATATTAAAATAAACAGATGAAGAAGAAAAGAAAGAATAAAAGAAATAAGAAGAAAATAAGTTAATGTTCCTGAGGACTGTGGCTGTTGAGTATCATTGCTTCTTTGTTTGAGAGATTCCTGAGACCTCTGGAATCAGAGGGTGAAGACATATAAAATGTAAGAAAAACCATTGCATGTATGTTATTTAAATTTTTCACTGTATTTTTTAATTTACATTTTTTTCATTGCTCATTGAATGCCAAAGTATTTATGTATGCCCCTCTAGGGCTATACATACATACAGTGACAAGCAATGATTTTTTTGGCAAATACTTGTTTTTATTTCTTTTAAATGTATTTTGGTTGTTTGCTTTTAATTATTTCTGGTATTTCTTTTGTGTTTTGATTTTTAATAATGGGATTTTGTTTGTGTTTTCTATTCTTAATTTATGTTATTGTTTTGGGCTTGCTTTTTAATTGTGGTTTATTTTTGTTGTTTTGCTTTTTAATAATCTTGTTTATTTGCTGTTTTCTTTTTATTTATGTTTTTTTTTATGTTTTGATTTTTATTTCTGGTGTTTCTTTGGTATTTGCTTTATTTATTTCTGGTATTTTTTGTGTTTATTTTTTTATTGTTGTTTATTTGGTGATTGTTTTGATAGAATTTGATATTGTTGATAGTTGTTTATTTTTTAGGTTAACCATTGACTGGTTATTATATAACATATTATATGGGCATGATGTACCACAGTGCCAATCAATTTTGTATTGTCATTTGTAATGTTGTTTTTTTTCTACTGTATGTAATGTGTTTTATTTGGGGCCTTTATTTTTAGCTTCCCCATGTATTGCTATAGTGGCAAAGCATGCTCATATTATATGGGCATGCTTTAACACTGTGCCAATCAATGGGTAGTGGAGGTGGAGGGTGGGGTAGTGTACTTGGGTATGGTGTTTAGGCCTCCTGGGTGGGTAGCCGGGGAGGGTGGGTAAACCCCTTAATTACTATAGCAGTTACTAACCGCTAAGGTGATTAAAGGGTTAGGGGCCATTAGATTGTATTTTTTTATTTTATTGTTGCTTCCAACGGAGGACAAGGACGGTGATGAGGATGAGGACAGCCTTCATGCTGGCAGGCTGGCAGGGGTATGTAGAGATATTGGTTAGAGAAAGTACCCGGGCGCTATCCCTATAAGGTTTTGTATAGAATGTAAGAAAGAAGTGTGAATACAGCCTGAGAGTGATGTTCTTGAGTTGTCCTCCTGTGACTCAGAACCCCAGCAGTATCTATCCAGGACCCTTATTAGCAATGAGATACAAAAAGAGGATGGGGGATCACAGTTTTAGGGAAAAGGCAGTTATTAGTATGTCCTATTTGCACTGGTTGTCAATGTAATGGAGGACACCTATATTTAGGGTGACCCTCTATATAGCAAACTCCATACGTTGGAGGTGCACAGACAGTAATATGTGTATGTGGGTGGGGATAAATCGTAAATAAATAAAAAACTTACACGGCCTTGTGTAAGTTCCGTCGCATAGAGGTTTCTTTGGATCTGCTTTCTTCCATCCTTACGCGATGTTTCCTTCTATGTTTGCCGCTCTCTCTTCTTTGTTCCTTCGGCTTTCTTTGTCTGATTTGTTTCTCCCTCCAGGGGATTTTTCCTCGTACAAATGAAAAGGTAAGTTAGATCAATACATATACACAGCAGCCAAGGTATGGGGAAGGATAAAGCAATGAAACGGTAAACCGTTACAATGCAGTGGTAAAATCAAACACTCACACGGGCCAATGTGAGTGATCTCATATCACGGTATCTTGATGTCTCCAAATTAGGGGATTGATACAGAATGTTTTTGAACATCTAGCAAATAATGATGTTGAAACAGCCTGTTATTCGGGGTAGATTGGGGTAGAAAGCAATATAACTTAATATTCACATGGGCCAGTGTGAGTACACACTTGTCGTGGTTTCTTTTCCCTTCTAGTATTCTTTGTAGGGTTCCACTCAAATATAATCAGAAGGATGAATACAGACTATAGGACACTATGGTCTCAGGGGTTAAAACTTTATTTAAAAAGAAAACAGCAGCTAGTGGTTATACAATACAAAAAAACGAAAACAGAATAAAACAAAGAATCCAATGGTTTCTAAAGGCAATGAAAGTCAGGGGTGTACTAGGGTAATTAGTAATAGGGGATCTCTCACTCCGCGTCCGGATATAGAGCTAAGACTCAACCTCTAGCCCCACTGGATGTACCGAAGAATGTCTAGAATAGTATGCAGAGCAATGCGTTTCGTCCTGAACAGGACTTCCTCAGGCTCCAAAGATGCTGAACGGCTATGTGGCTGTGTTCTTATACTGTTTGTAGCCAATCTCCGTCTTGAGGTAATTAGTGATCCTCTTCTTCTGCGACGTAGCGCCGCCATCTTGATGGCTGCGTGCGCATCAGGCACAAATTGATGTGCGCATTGCATTGTTATATTAAAGTTTTGTAATTTTGAAGGCAAGTTCGTGGGTAGTTGCGTGCGCATCCTCGTGTGTACAGCGCAACCCCTGCCCCCATGCGAATCGACATAGACTTCCTTCGTGAGTCTAAATGCTATTAACCCCTAAAAGGTTTTCGATCTTGCTTTTTATGAAGAACTCGAGAAGGATTTCTACTTTGTGTTGTGTTATTTAAAAGTATTCACATTAGCCTAATATTGAGTTCTAATGTCTAAATGGTTTTATATAAATGGTATGATCAGCCTTAGTTGCTACGAGTACAGACAGTGATTCTAAAACTATTTCTGAATGGGATGTTGTATCTATGTGGCAAACTACATACATACTGACGAGTGAAAATAAAAATAAAAATAAGAATTGTATGTGAATTGATGAAATCATAATAAAATTCCATATAAAGGTTTTTAAATCTCTTTGTCCTTGATTTAAAATTCATATTCATAAAAAGTGCAATTGGTAGTTAAAAAATGGCAATGTGTGCCTGATGGTATATAGTTAGGTACATAGGGTAAAAATAGAACGTGTGTAGGAATGGGTGAAAAATGTCCAATGGGCAGAAAAGTTTTTGATAAATGCATGTATGCCTTCAGAACCCAAAAGAATGAATCCAAAAAATGAATCCAAAAATGAATCTGTGGTGGGGGAAAGAACAAAAAGGTGAACAAAATGTTATTAGTTGCACCAAACTTACACTGAACTTGACGATAGCTAGTGGGAGATTCACATAAATGCCCCTAGATCTATGTCTATATTGAGTCCCCTAGGGGTTAATGTCTTTAATTTATAGATCTAAAATGTTTCTCGCTGGCATAGCTTGCGCAACCTGTCCCCACCTCTCCAGTGGTTATCCACTCTCTCTATCCCCTTGTAAATCAACAGGTCTGGGTTTCCTTCATGGAACTGACTAACGTGTTTGGAGACACTGTGTGTCATTAGCTGCCTTCTTATGTTACCCATGTGCTCCAGCACGCGGACCCTCAGAGATCTTGAGGTGCGGCCCACGTACTGGAGTCCACATGGGCAGGACAACAGGTATACGATGTGGTCTGTGCGGCAATTCAAATTCTGTTTGATTTTGAAGGTCTCCTTGGTTACATTAGATGTAAATTCCATTTTGTTTTCCTTAGATGCTTGCTTACATGCTTTGCAGCTAAAGCAGCTGAAAAAACCTTTTGGTGGAGGTAACCAATTTTGGGTTTTGGGTTCTTCTTCTTTTTTAAAAATGCTAGGAGCTAGTTGAGATTTAATGCATGGAGCTTTTCTAAAAATAACTTTTGGGACCTCTGGAATGTGGTCCTTGAGGATAGGGTCTGTTTGTACCACGTGCCAATGCTTTTTAATAATTCGTTGGATTTTAGCGGCATCCGAGTTGTAGGTGCTAATGAATGGTGTTTTAAAGTCATTATCTTTGTTTTTCACTTTTGGTATCAGCAGGTCACTACGTGTGAGAGCATTGGTTTTATCAACCGCTGACTGAATGAGTTTCTGTTTATATCCTCTTTCTAAAAACCTCCTTTGTAATGTTTTTGTTTGGTCATTAAAAATACTGTTGTCTGTGCAGTTTCTTCTCACTCTTCGAAATTGGCCAAATGGTATATTTTTAAGCCACTTGGGGTGATGGCAGCTACTAGTCATTAAAAAGTTATTGGCATCTGTTGGTTTAAAAAATGTTTTTGTTTTGATTTGTGAGTTTTCTATATATATTGTGAGGTCCAGAAAATTGATATTTGTCTGGCTATGTTCTGATGTAAACTCTAAATTGATATTATTTCGATTAATATGTTCTATAAAGCTTATCAGCTGTGATTCTTCCCCTTTCCATATGAATAGAACGTCGTCTATATATCTATGCCAGGCGACCAGGTTTGCGCTAAGAGGACTATTTGACCAGATATTACCTTCCTCCCAGTCAGACAAAAATATATTTGCATAACTGGGCGCAAACCTGGGACCCATGGCGGTCCCACACACCTGGAGGTAGAAGAGGCCGTTGAACCAAAAGACATTATGTGTTAGGATGAAGTTAATGCTATCGATGATGAAACGGCGCTGTTCTTCTGGAATAAGGATGTCTTTTGTGATGATGCTTTCCACGGCTTTGAGCCCATCTATATGTTTGATGCATGTATACAGTGACCTCACATCGCAAGTGGCTAGTGTGAAGTCATCCTGCCAGCATACATCTGCAAGGAGGTTAATAACCTGTGTTGTATCTTTAAGGTAAGATCTTCCTGCAGTTGCATACTTCTGCAGAAAGAAATCCAAGTACTCTGATAAATTTTGTGTTAAGGACCCAATGCCTGATATAATGGGCCTGCCAGGTGGGGTTTCCATACACTTGTGTATTTTAGGCAGGAAATAGAATACAGGTAAAATTGGTTTCTCTTGGTGTATGTACCCCCATTTCTTATTGCTGAGGATGCCTAAATTCTTGCCTCTTTCTAAAATTTTGTCTAGTTCCTGTTTGTGAACTTTGGTGGGATCTTGTTTCAATTTTTGATATGTGATCTCATCTCCCAGTATCTTATTAGCCTCCAATTGGTAATAATCTGTGTCCATCACCACCACTCCCCCTCCCTTGTCGGCCGGCTTGATGGTGATGGACCTATTGTCCGCTAGTTCCCTTAGAGCCAGTTTTTCTTCCTTGGTAAGGTTATCTCTGGGGCATTTTTTACTAGCTGATAGTTTCTCCAGGTCTTCTAATATTAGTTTATGGTACACCTCTAGATGGTGCCCTTTACTGCCAATAGGGTTGAAATTCGATTTCTCCCTTAATCCTGAGTGTATAAACTCCGCCCTCTCCCCACCCACATACACATATTACTGTCTGTGCACCTCCAACGTATGGAGTTTGCTATTAGAGGGTCACCCTAAATATAGGTGTCCTCCATTACATTGACAACCAGTGCAAATAGGACATACTAATAACTGCCCTTTCCCTAAAACTGTGCTCCCCCATCCTCTTTTTGTATCTCATGGCAGGGGTATGTGCAAGTTTTGTTTACTTAATTTAAACCATTAGTCACAAATAGACTAATTATTATATTTACACTTACCTTTTGAAGGAAGCATATGTTGTGTGCAGGCTTGTATTTAGATATAGGTCTACATGGCCTGGGTCGGCAAATTTCAGGGGGGAGGAGAGGGGCGCAGTTCTGTGGTTACAGAGGCCCCGCTCTCTTCCACACAGCAATTAAACTGATTGCTGGGGAAGAGCGTGGGTCTGAAAAAGGTCTCTTACGTCCTCCTGCAGTATCGCCCTCCTCATTCTGCATAGTCACAGTGTCAAATGACGCTGCAACGTCACATGGTAACGCGGTGCTATGACAAATTGACGTCGACAAAAATAGGATCTCACATGGTGTCCTGTTGTCATGGAAATGTGTCGCCATGTGACATCAAGATGCTGCAAGAGGAGGAGGCAAAGGTGGCAAAAAGGTAAATGCCAATGGGCGGGTACATTCTAAAACCAGCCCTGTTGCATGTGATGATAGATCTATAATAGGTTATACATACTGATGGGGCGGCCGTTATTCGAACGGCTCAATTTGGAAGTCGATATAATCCCCTAATTCTCCCCGGTTTTGGCGCGTTATTTTTGTTGAAATGACTGCGACGCATTAGATGCCCAAAGCAGGGACCCTTGCTGTGTGAATGCTACCGGCATCTGCCTTTGTGTAATAGACGCGCAGTAAGAGAGTCTGAATCAGTCACTCTAACTGCGCGCCTCTCACAGGCAATCCTGGAGGTTTTATTAAAATTATAAAATTACAATTTTGCAGCAGGGGGTCTCCGGAGCTGAACCACATTGATTTCAGGTCCGGACACCCCCTACTTCCCGAGTTACAGGCCCCGTTATGGGGTGCCGGTACACCCGCCATGTTAAAATCCTGTGGGATCCAATCTAAATAATGCAGAGGGATACCGGCATCCCATAACATGGCCTGTATCTCGGGAAGTAAGGGGTCACCAAGGCTGAAATCAACTTTGTTTATCTCGGAAGACCCCCTGTTCCCCCACACTAGTATCAAACACCCCCCCCCTCCAAATAAAAAATCATTACCTTAGTGGGTAGCGGCTAAGGTAATGAAGCTGATTATATGTTATTTTTATTCATAGTGTGCGTGAGCAGGGGTTCTCCTGAGCTGAACAAAGTTGATTTCAGGTCCGGGGAACCCTACTACCTGAGTTACAGGCCCAGTTATGGGGTGCCGGTATCCCCGCCATGTTAAAATTGTGGGTCACGTGACCGCGGGACTAGAGGGATATGGGCACCCCATAACGGGGCCTGTATCTCAGGAAGTAGGGGGTCCTTGAGGCTGAAATAAACTTTGCTTATTTCAGGAGACCCCCTGCTCCCACACACAATAAATAAAAATTAAAAATGTAAGCAGCTTCATTACCTTACCAAAAAACTAAAACATGGCCTACACAGTACAGTACATTTAAATAAATCACCCTCTCTCCCCCCCCGCACCACCAAACACACATACATTACATTAATTGGCCAAATAACTATTATCCAGATATGGATAATAGATTATTTGGCCCATTATTAAACACATTAACTAGCATAATAAAATAAATACAGTTCTACTGTACTTACCACTGCAATACAGTATGAATCCCCTCCACCAGCAAAGCCCATCTGTCCTCCGTTGCCAAAAATACATAGCAAATACATTCTGACACATACAGTAACATCTCCAAATAAAAACAGCATAATGTAAATAAAAATAAATCTCATCTCCCAAGAACACAGCACCTACCGTACAGTACAGTTGGCAAATCAATATCTAACAAATGGCTATCCAAAAAATTATTTTTACAATGTATACAGTAGATCAGGGGTGAGCAAACTTTTTATGCCGAGCCCCCCTTTTTATCCATGAAATTTCTCGGGCCCCCCCTGCCTGATGTAATCAAAATCCCATGAAAAAAAACCCTTTATTAAACGGTATACAATGTAAATACAAATATGTCTAAGGCCGCGCATATAGTGCCCGCGACGTCACCCGTCGCCGCTAGCGAAAGTTGTATTTCGCTTTGCGGCGGCGGCGTGGGCGACCAGGCCATTGATTGGTTCAGGGGCTGTCATATGAGGCGACAGCCCCTTAAAAATCAAATATTGCCAGCTTCAAAAAATCGCGTCGCCACGTCACGCTTACTATAAGCGCACGCGGCGGCGCCAATGCATTTGTTTTCGGGCGACGTTGCGTCGCCGGCACTATAAGCGCAGCCTAAATACTTACATACTTCAACAGCTCGCTCTTGCAAAATTAGGCTGCGTCCACGCTGCCGCTGAGAGCGGTGACATCACCAACTCTCCAAGCATGAGCACAGGGTGTCCTGCATAATTTTGCAAGCACGAGCGGGGAAGTGTTTACACTTTTTTTTATTATTTCTGTACATTCATAGTATGATTGATATATTGGCAGCCTACCCTCACACTTGAAGAGGATCGCAGCGAAGCAGGTTGCCAGCGGAGGAGAGCAGGACCACAGCGCTATTGTAGGCAGACACCGGAGGGAGGGGCGTTTGACATCACAGCGCTGGGACGTGCTCCTCCGCGTACCTCCGAATCACGTGGCCCCACCTGCACTATTCTATTTGGCCGCCCGCGCGCGCACATCTTTTTCGCCTGCACAACCAGGTTTTGCTGCACGCGCCCCGCCTAAATAATCTTGCGCCTGGGGCGTCCCCCCCTCAGTTTGTGCAACGCTGCATTCAATCACAACACCCACAACCAACACACACACTCAATCACAACACACACACACACAACACACACTCAAATCACAACCAACACAGCACACACTCAATCACTACACACACACAGTCACAACCAACACTCACATAATCACCACCAACACACACAACACTCAACCACAACACACACACAGACAACCAACAGGCACAGCACACACACACACACACACACACACAACAGTCCATATATATACACACAAACACACACACACATACATACATATACACACACACATACACACAACACCCACTCAAATCACAACCAACACAGCACACACTCAATTCTACATATACACACACATTTCTACATATACACACACATTTCTACATATACACACACACACATACACATATACACATATACATACAAAACACACACACACATATACACACATACATATACACACACATTTCTACATACACACACATTTCTACACACACACACATTTCTACACACACACACACACACACACACACACACACACACACACACACACACACACACACACACACACACACACACACACACACACACACACACACACACACACACACACCTGGTGGGTAGGGGGAGAGAGTAACTAAACCTGCTCAGGTCCCCCCATGTGCTGCTGAAAACGGGCGGGTAAAAGACAGGAGGAGGAGAAGGGCTTGTCTGTGTGCAGGGAAGGCCCCGCAGCAAGGCCCCGCCCCCTCTGCAAGACACAGCAGAGAACTGGAAGCAGCCTCTGCACGGAGCTTCTGGCCGCCCGCCCCCAGGTTTCTCCACACGCAGCCTGCGCCCCCCCTACATAATCTTGCGCCCCCCCGAGGGGGCGCGCCCCCCAGTTTGCGCACCGCTGCAGTAGATAATGCAAATAATCTGTGCATCATGTACTGTACGCTACAGTATGCAAAGCAATGCTCTAAATAAAATAAATAAAATACCATCAATCAATCCATTCACAAATCAATTACAATACAATCCAAATCAATTACACAATTCACTATTCAAATCCTAGAAACAAAACAAGTAAACAGAAATAAATTACCATCAATCAACAAAATCTAACCAACAAAAACCCACTATTAAAAAGCAAGCCCCCCCCTGAAATAAACTATTGCAAACACATTTGCACACCAAGCTGCAAAATACAGTTAAAAATGCATTAAAAAAAAAGCAAGCAAACATGAGCAATACAAGCTTGTATTAGCTCTGTATTATGTATATCCATAGGGACATACATAAATACAGGGGCAATAAATGGACATTTAAAAAAAATCAATCACATTTAAAAAAAATAATCAAAACCTGTACAAGCTAAATAAAATAAATTTCTCTTGTTTACTTACCATTAGATGACCCACTCACCGACTCGGAACAGCATGCTCTCGAACCAATCCCCGCATAGGAAACATGAACCCATAAAAAAAAAAACATAAAATAAAAAATCATGTCTTTATCTTCTTTCTTCTACAGTACTTGTACTCCATTGTGTCAGTCTTGGGGCTTCTTTACCTTCTCCGGGTCTTCTGGGGTCTTCTGCCGCCAGAACCCAGACTTCTTCTTAGAGGGGAGGGCCTCCCTCCACGTCGTCTGGCTCTAAAATGAGACGACATAGGCTTTTATAGGCCTATGACGTCACATTTTCGTCATATGGTTCCCACGGCCCTGATTGGGCTGTGAAAACCATGGGATTAAAAAAAAAATGTTTTAAATTGATGACATCATTTAAAGGCAATGACGCCAGCCAATCAGAATGATGCCAGCACCAGCAACAGCGCCAGTTTACAATAATGGTCTGACCATCAGTAAAAACATGGTGAATGGCAATCCTTGCTACCTGTCCCCACCGGAATACCTGCAAATTTCCAGCCTGAGCCTGATTTCGCGTACAGGTACCAGCAAGCTTGCATGTACCAAAAAGATTTACAGCTTCATCAGCTGTCAACTACAGATGTAGCAGGCCAGCTGTCACCTGTCAACTATAATGCAGACTACAGGAGTGACAGTGGCTCATCTCCACCAATTTGGCAAAGTTTATAATGAAGGTAAATATACAGTTAGGTCCGGAAATAATTGGACACTGACACAATTTTCATAATTGTGGCTCTGTATGCCACCACAGTGGATTTGAAATGAAACAACCGAGATGCAATAGAAGTGCAGACTTTCAGCTTTAATTCAGTGGTTGAACAAAAAATATCGTATGAAACGCTTAGGAATTGCAATTTTTTTTATATACAGTCCCCTTACTTCAGAGGCTCAAATGTAATTGGACAAATTAACACAATCATAACTAAAATGTTCATTTTTAATAATTTGTCGAGAATCCTTTGCAGGCAATGACTGCTTGAAGTCTGGAATGCATGGACATCACCAAACGCTGGGTTTCCTCCTTTGTGATGCTTTGCCAGGCCTTTACTGTAGCTGTCTTCAGTTGTTGTTAGTTTGTGGGTCTTTCTGCCTTAAGTTTTGTCTTCAGCAAGTGAAGTGCATGCTCAAACGGTTTGAGATCAGGTGATTGACTCGGCCATTGCAGAATATTCCCCTTCTTTGTCCTGGGTTGCTTTCGCAGTATGTTTGGGTCATTGTCCATCTGTAAACTGAAGCGTTGTCCAATCAACTTCGCTGAATTTGGCTGAATCTGAGCAGACAATATATCCCTATACACTTCCGAATTCATCCGGCTGCTTCTGTCTCATCATCAATAAACACTATTGACCCAGTGCCATTATAAGCCATGCATGCCCATGCCATCACACTGCCTCCACGTGTTTTACAGATGATGTGGTATGCTTCGGATCATGAGCCATTCCATGCCTTCTCCATACTTTTTTCTTCCCATCATTCTGGTACAGGTTGATCTTAGTTTCATCTGTCCAAAGAATGCTGTTCCAGAACTGGGTTGACTTTTTTAGATATTGTTTGGCAAAGTCTAAACTGGCCTTTCTATTCTTGAGGCATATGAATGGTTTGCACCTTGTGGTGGACCTCCTGTATTTGCTCTCGTGAAGTCTTCTCTTTATGGTTGACTTGGAAAATGATATGCCTACCTCCTGGAGAGTGCTTCACTTGGCTGGATGTTGCAAAGGGGTTTTTCTTTACTATGGAAAGGATCCTATGATCATCCACTACTGTTGTCTTCCATGGACGTCCCGGCCTTTTTGTGTTGCAGAGCTCACCAGTGCATTCTTTTTTTCTCAGAATGTACCAAACTGTTGATTTGGTCACTCCTAATGTTCCTGCTATCTCTCTGATGGATTTTCTTTTTTTTTTTCAGCCAAAGGATGCCCTGTTTCACTTGCATTGAGAGCTCCTTTGACCGCATGTTTTGGGTTCACAGCAACAGCTTATCGACACCTCCCTTCATTATGTTTTAGGCTTTGATGAACTGAGATAAGTCCTTCTTGGGGATTTGGCGAGAATTCAATGTGAATTTCAAGTATGGGGGGGTGGGGAAGAGACATCACTTTTATTTTTTCTTCTCGACACATGGGGCCGATTGATGGACTGATTTTAATAAACCATTATGTGAAGCATGTTTTTGATACTATATCTGTATACTGTACTGTATGAGGTGGAAAACTTGATTTGTATTTGGGGGTGGAGGGGTTCAAATGATTCTGATGAATTTAAAGAAGGAACAATTTTATTTGTATAGGATAATCAAGAAAAGATGAATAATACAAAAATACAGTAGGTCGCCTTTTCTAAATGTACAATCTTATCTTTATCTTCTTCGTAATGGCTGAATTGCATTCTGTAGTTTTTTTTCATTGAGAGAGAGGGGATTAGGGCAAATTACTGACTGTTAATGTACATTATGCACACGGTACAATATGTTTGCAAATCCCCCCCCCTTCCTGTAGTGCTGCAGCTCTGAAAAAAAAAATCACCAGGATTAGTGCATTAAAGGTGTTGAGTATTTCACAATATTGGACTATAACTACTGTCTAACTATATACTTTATAACAGTACAACTGTGATATACTGTACAGTATATATAATGTAACTCTATACTGTATACAGTATAACTACTGTATAACTATAATAATAAGTTATGTATTGGAGCACTGTGTCTTACATTCCAGTATTGGGGGGGGGGGGGTGATTTCCTGCACTTTATCTTTGCCCAGCTCCAGACATGCACATGCAAAACAGAAGTAGAAATAAATGATTATACCAAGCATTAAAAAATGAAACAATTTAAAACAAATCAACAGGATTTTTTTTTTTTTTTTTAGATTAAAAACATTTTTCTATAAATTTTGACCTACAGTACAGTACAATCAAACAGAAAAGTCATCACAAAATTGGCTGGCCTTCCAGGGAAGAGCCCTTGTATGCCTCAAAAGGCCATTGGTGGTGTTTCTCATGGTTCTCATAACATGAGTGGTAACATGAAAATAACGCTGCACTTCTTCCAAAATTGTGTTCCTTAAATTTGCCGGCAGACCCTTCTTGCATTTATCTCCTTCATAATTTACATTGTGGGTCCACTCGCTGTACATCTCAAAACTGACGTGGTGTTTAAAGATGAACAGGGCATATTTCTTGGCTAGACCAGCGCTTCCTATCTTGTATTTGTCCAAGACGTGTTGGTGCAGTTCTCTCAAGATGATTCAAGGTTATGCGTACATCAAGGTAGATTAATCAAGCATAGAGCCACAGAGTGGCAGTTACCAGCGTCTGCAACCAGGAACCACCAGAGCTTCATTCTCCTTTCCACCTACAGGTAGGTAAAATGCCAGATAATTGATGACTCTGCCACAGTCTCAATGTCCTGCTAATAGCATCAATGCGCTTAGTGGATCCTGGGGAGTGGTTGTCCTTTGCTCGCAAGTAGTACACAGGTTCCTCTGCAGACCTCACTGTGTTTCCCGATCAGTCAGGCAGTGTGACGGCGTGGTCCCGCGGGCCCTTCTGTGACATCAGAGCGCCCGCTCTGCTTTGAGTAACAGAGTCTGCCAGTAATGATTCAGACCTCACTTGGCAACCACAGAGGCAGGCAACAGCGCGGCACATGCGCAGAAGAGGAAATCAACTCGGTGTTCAGCAAACCGTTTGACAACAATAAAATACACCTTGGAACATGAATAATAAAAATATATAGGTTGAATGGTATCTCTCCTACGTGGCGTTTCGTAGCTCAACAGGCCACTTCTTCAGGGATAAAAACACATGATATCTGTATCAGAGTTTATACCATTTAAAACCATATGATTGGTTAACAATTTAGTAGTATCAACGAAACACTATGCACCATGCTAATGCAGTACAGATGCAAAATCAGAGCTGCCTAAAAAAAAAAAAAACATTTTATTTTTAATACTTAAAAAGCTGCATAAAACACAATACTAAAATTAACCATAAAAATAACAAATGGCAATACCACCCATGTGGTTTACTTGATTGAATGTTTCTGCAATATCCAATGTTGGTTGCACTAAAAGGTATTTGAAAGTGCGCATCCAGGAACACATTAGGAATATTAAAAATGGTTATGATAAGCACAGTTTGTCTCTGCATTTCTATGTACACCATAAAAAAGACCCATCTTCCCTTAGATTTAAGGGTATACACACTGTTCCCTTAGGGAGGAGAGGTGGTGATAGAATTAAGAATCTCTCTGTCCAAGAAACATTCTGGATTTACAAATTAGAATCCCACACCCCTAAAGGGTTAAACGAGGATGTGTATATATGGTCCCTGTATTGATTCTGTCATTTAAATAATTCATGTCTGCTTCTTAACTAATTCTTGTTTCTTTCTTTCAGATATAAATCTTTGCCATTTGTTATTTTTATGGTTAATTTTAGTATTGTGTTTTATGCAGCTTTTTAAGTATTAAAAATAAAATGTTTTTTTTTTTTTTAGGCAGCTCTGATTTTGCAGCTGTACTGCATTAGCATGGTGCATAGTGATTCGTTGATACTACTAAATTGTTAACCAATCATATGGTTTTGAATGGTATAAACTCTGATACAAATGTCATGTGTTTTTCCCCTCAAGAAGTGGCCTGTTGAGCTACGAAACGCCACGTAGGAGAGATACCATTCAACCTATATATTTTTATTATTCATGTTCCAAGGTGTATTTTATTGTTGTCAAACGGTTTGCTGAACACGAGTTGATTTCCTCTTCTGCGCATGTGCCGCGCTGTTGCCTGGCTCTGTGGTTGCCAAGTGAGGTCTGAATCATTACTGGCAGACGCTGTTACTCAAAGCAGAGCGGGCGCTCTGACGTCACAGAAGGGCCCGCGGGACCACGCCGTCACGCTGCCTGACTGGCCGGGAAACACAGTGAGGTCTGCAGAGGAACCTGTGTACTACTTGCGAGCAAAGGACAACCACTCCCCAGGATCCACTAAGCGCATTGATGCTATTAACAGGACATTGAGACTGTGGCAGAGTCATCAATTATCTGGCATTTCACCTACCTGTAGGTGGAAAGGAGAGTGAAGCTCTGGTGGTTCCTGGTTGCAGATGCTAGTAACTGCCACTCTGTGGCTCTATGCTTGATTAATCTACCTTGATGTACGCATAACCTTGAAACACCTTTTATATAAACATAGTTTATTACATTTTTCACGATGAGTGTTGTGTGCTTTGTTTGTTTTTTTGTTACTAGATTGTAGGGTCTTGGGCTACCCTTTACACAGCAGCAGACGCTAATCTACATTGGTATATATTTATTTACCTTTTCAACATGGTGGGGTGTGTTTTTTTGATTTAAATTGACATCACAATTAACACTTTGTATTAAGTATATATTTTAGTGCGCACTTATTTTTTTTTCTATTTGTTCACTCTCAAGATGATGTCTGGGAGCGTTACAATCCTGGGTGCTGGAGCGGGTGTGCTTCTGGCAGTGGGCGAGGGTAGATGGTCTGGGAGGATGCTTTCCTCCTGTCGTGGTCTTATCAGGGTTGTAATCTCTTGTCGTGGCCTTACTGGGGTTGTCAGGGATTTCAACACAACTTAAACCATTCAGCATGAGGGCGAACTAGCTGTATCTGGTGTAAGTAGTGCTGTTGATATCTGTGTGGATGAGTGCTGGAGCAGGTGTGCTGGGGGTTCCCAGCAGAGCATCGTAGGTGATGGGTGCTGGAGCAGGTGAGCTTGGGGTTCCCAGCAGAGCATCATCGTGGATGGGTGCTGGAGCAGGTGAGCTGGGGGTTCCCAGCAGAGCATCGTCGTGGATGGGTGCTGGAGCAGGTGAGCTGGGGGTTCCCAGCAGAGCATCGTTGTGGATGGGTGCTGGAGCCGGTGAGCTGGGGGTTCCAAGCAGAGCATCATAGGGGATGGGTGCTGGAGGAGGTGAGCTGGTGGTTCCCAAGCAGAGCATCGGTGGACAAAGGGTCCTCCTTTTTGGGCGTCCAAAGTGTTTGATGTGAGTATATGTTAGCCAGTTTCTTCTTCACATATTAAGGACCAGGGTTCTTAGCCTCTGCAGTCTTTGGAATGTTTTCTTTATTCTCCTTTGGCTTTGGCTTGGAAACATGTTCCGCCTTTCGCTTTCTCGTGGTCGGCACAACAGAGGAAAGCAAGTTCCTGTGTCCGTAGAATCGGTGTTGATCCAGGGATGCAGATGGAAGAATGCACAATGCAGTATCTGGACGAGAGCAAGTTTAGATAGAGATCAGCGTGTGGGAGGCTATGCAATTTGTGTCACTTTTTATACACTGTGTCCCTATTTGAATTTTTTGTCAGGCATGGACACGAGCTGCAAGTGTTAAAAGTGGGCGTACTGTATACTAAACCTGTCGAACGAGGTCCATTACATTACAGTATAAATACACCATCACTTTTGTTGATTCAATGCACATTGAATATACATTGAATACACATCGAATATACGTTCCTCTGTGCTTGATTTTGTTTTCTAAAAGCAGCAATGCCGAAGAAAAGGATTTCAGAGGATCTCAGTATGAGAATACAGGATATGTACAAGAAAGGACACTGAATTTTACAGATCCAATGCTGGTTAGTTACTTCTGCCTCGGTTTAGCAAAAAGCACAGTCGGTTATCATGCCCATGGTAAGGCAAAAAGTGTAAAGCGGAGTCCCACAGTTACAACAGAGAAAGTAGTTTTGTTTTCTTTACTGTATGTACTGTAATTACACTATTACTGGTAATATGCATTCGTGTGTTTTACAGTACTTTTTTCTTAGCAATTATTTTAGAGAAAAAAAACTTGTCCTCTATTACTCTAATAACGTCTTGTAATCCATGTTTTTAATATTTTATCAATTTGTTCATTCTTAAAATCACTTCCTTTTTATTTCGATTGTATACATGTATGAGGTGGCATAGTGTAAGGTTTTGGGGGGGGGGAAAGGGGGATTATACGAACTAAAACCTTCACCTTTTGCTAGGCTTGGTATGCTTTGCATACTGCTTATGGAAATATCTCAGACACACACCCACATTATTTACAGTATGTACTGCAGTGAAACTTTATTGTAAAACTGTTTAAATGATGTCTTTGAACTACAGTGTATTATCCTGCACACTCGGACTGGCAAAGTTGCACCTTCCCCCCTCACAAAACATAGCAGAAGGACATTCAACTGCTTATCGACACCTCCCCCAGAGCCACACAGGACATTCACACATTCTCATTCTTTTTTAGGCTGCATTGCATATGACAAACTATTGCCTGTTAGTCAGGAAATACAAGATTAACTTGTAATTATTTTAGAGAAAATGTGGGGCCTACCGTTGCAAATTGTTTTGTTTTCCTTTACACTGTAGAACGGCAACGCTTCTGGTGGACCAAATTAGTGACGATAATGATGAGCGGTGCGCAGCAAGAGTCAAGACTGGGGAAAAAAGTTTGGAAGTTCCGTGGTTCACAGCATCTTCAACAGAGTGCAAATAAATAATTTGCAGGTGCGGTTGAAGGTCAATCCCTGTGCTGATTGGTGGCTTGCACACGTCATCCCCTATATAAAGTCGGTCATTGCGCATAGATAGCACTCTTTGAAAAAGTCCAAGCCTGGACGAAACGCGTCAGAGTGGTCGTGCTGATGTTCGTTGCTAGTTGTTAAATAAAGTTTTTTATATCCATGCGTTGGCTGTTGAAGATGCTGTGAACCACGGAACTTCCAAACTTTTTTCCCCTGTGATTTCACTTCCAGTTGGAGCACGCTGACACCAGTACCAGCGTGGACGCAAGCTGCCAGAGGATCCTCCCTGTGCCAACAGGAATGGCTTTCGTGAGTGCAGACCGGCTGATCACCTCCATGCGGTACACAAGGGAGACAGGTGAGGCATTTTGGTGACCAGGCCGTGCCTTACTTGGGGGCGCCCCCTTGGGAGGTGTCCCCTTGTACTTCTATCCGGCTATACCATTGTCCAACTCCCTGAGTAAGTACCGGAGGCTTTATATTATTATATTACATTATTCTTATTTACACTGGTGTCTGTCTTCAATCAAGTGGAGAAGTTATACTCTAAAGTGCCTAGTTTGTAGCCTCGGTATTTAGGGCCTTACCCTATATTTTTTTCAAGAGTCAAGACTGCTCTAGAGAAAACTCAAAATATAATAGCATCTGAGACCAGCATCAGGCAAATGGGACGCAAATTGGGATGGAAATATGGACGAGTAAAGTTAGTGTCTTACTGTAACAAAGTACAGTACTGTATATTGCATATATTACTAAATAAACTACAGTATACAGTAGTAATACCCCCCGCGAATGCTTTATGGTACAGTATACAAGTATACAGTAGTAATATAGTATAGTACTGTATGCAGAGTGCTGTGCTGTAGTTAGTACTGGACAGCAGGCAAAAGTGTGGTTTTACTGTACGTGTAAAATTATTACAGTCATTAAAGTCATTAGAGAACGTATCCAATGATAAGGGACACCAACAAGATCAAAAGAGTGGACCAGGCAGGGGCATGGATCGAAAGTGGCGAGACATTTCAGGATGTGATCTTTACTGACAAGACAACTGTAGCTTTGGCCACTTTTGCATTCCACAAAAAAGGACGCCTACCTTTTTGGCCGCGTCCCAAGCACCCAGTGAAGATGCATGTGTGGTGTGATCTCTAGACGTGTACCAGGATGCATCATCATCTTTGAGGATAAAATAAGGCACAAAGTCACATGCTGTGGCCTTATGCACTGTACAACTGTAATGTACAGTATTTGGTACCCTAATGTTACATTTTTATTTTCTTGTTCCAGGAATCATGTATAAAGTATTTTTCCAAGAGAAAATTGTCACCCGTATTGTTGAATACATTAGGCATGATTTCCCATCTGGTCACCGTTTCTTCCAAGACAATGAAGGAGAAAGGAGAAAATCTGCAGAGCGTCCCCCAACAAAATAGAGGTCTTGAGGGCTCTTAAGGTTGAACGGGCATGGGTGGGAGAGGAGTCTGGGGAGTGCACCTACCCCCTTGTGTCCGATGCCCCCCCTTGTGTCCGATGACCCCCTGGCCCCCCCGTGTCTCCAGTCAATCACCTACCCCCCACATAGTCAGTCACCTACCCCCCCACCCAGTCACACACCCTCCCTGAGCCACCCACCCTCTCTGAGCCACCCACCCTCTCTGTGTCACCCTGCCTCTCTGTGTCACCCTGCCTCTTAATGTCACCCTCTGTCTGTCACCCTCTGTCTGTCACCCTCTGTCTGTCACCCTCTGTCTGTCACCCTCGCTCTGTCACCCTGTGTCTGTCACCCTCGCTCTGTCACTCTCACTCTCCCCCTGTCACCCTCGCTCTGTCACCCTCGCTCTGTCACCCTCGCTCTGTCACCCTCGCTCTGTCTCCCCCTGTCTCGATCTGTCACTCTCGCTCTGTCACTCTCGCTCTGTCTCCCCTGTCTTGCTCTGTCACTCTCGCTCTGTCTCCCCGTCTTGCTGTCTGTCTCGCTGTCACTCTCGCTCTGTCACTCTTGCTCTGTCTCCCCCTGTCTCGCTCTGTCTCCCCACTCACTCTGTCACTCTCCCCTTGTCTCGCTCTGTCTCCCCCTGTCTCACTCTGTCACTCTCGCTCTGTCTCCCCCTGTCTCGCTCTGTCACTCTCGCTCTGTCTCCCCCTGTCTCGCTCTGTCACTCTCGCCCTGTCTCCCCCTGTCTCACTCTGTCACTTTCACCCTGTCTCGCTCTGTCACTCTCGCTCTGTCTCCCCCTGTCTCGCTCTGTCACTCTCGCTCTGTCTCCCCCTGTCTCGCTCTGTCACTCTCGCCCTGTCTCCCCCTGTCACTCTCTGTCACTCTCGCTCTGTCTCCCCCTGTCTCGCTCTGTCACTCTTGCCCGGTCACTCTCGCCCTGTCTCCCCCTGTCTCTCTCTGTCACTCTCGCCCTGTCTCCCCATCACGCTCTGTCACTCTCCCCCTGTCTCGCTCTGTCACTCTCGCCCCCTCTCTCCCTCTCTCTGTGTGTCACTCTCTCTCACCCACTCTCTCTCTCACCCACTCTCTCTCACCCACTCTCTCTCTCACCCACTCTCTCTTCTTCACCCACTCTCTCTTCTACACCCACTCTCTCTTTGTCACCCACTGTCTCTTCGTCACCCACTCTCTCTTCGTCACCCACTCTCTCTTCGTCACCCACACTCTCTTCGTCACCCACACTATCTTCGTCACCCACACTCTCTTCGTCACCCACACTCTCTCACACTCTGGATCTGGATATCTTATTTTCTCTACAGTGGCGGCCGACCTGAGTCTAAGTCGGCTACATCCGCGGATCTCAGATTATCCCGGTTAGGTGCAGTTTTCTGTTTGTTTCTCCTGGAGTGAACTGCGTTATTTTAGCGCTCGTGATTTTAGCATTTTATTCTCGACGTCTGCAAAACTGCAATGCAGTGTAAAAACTCAGGGGGGCGTTTGCGAGCTGTTGTCTTGGAAGTCTAATACCTTCGCGGTTCAACCTACGCCAGTACACAGTCTGTGTGTGCACGCGCAGTAATTCTAAATTTGCATATTTAAAGTATACATGCATTTGCAGTGCTGTGCTGCTGTACAGTATGTCTCATTTGAAAATTGTTGAAACGCATAGGCGTGTACAGTATTGTAACCGTGTCACATTTCGGCATATACAACGCTCTCCCCTTGCTCAGGATAATTAACTGCACTGCAGGGTATTTCAACTTCTTATCTTCTCTCCCACACCATTCCTTTGAACATGTGCCTGGTTTCAATCACATTCCTGCTTGACAGCAGGTGATTACTACGCATGCGCCTGTTGCTTCACCCACCACTGCTTGCTTGCTTGAGTGACTGACCAAAAAAAATTAAAAATACATTTTATTGTAATTTTATTTTTATTTTTTCCACAAGCCTGCAAAAACCATCTTACTGTATTACGATATTCAATCTGTGCTGTAGCTTTTGACTATGACCCTGTGCGTTTGACTGCACGTGGTTGATTTGTGTGCTTTTTACGTACTGTATTTGGGGGTGTATTATTATGATGAACTGCCTTTTGAAATTAAAGTATGTCTTTAGCTTTGAACTTCATGCAGCTGTACCCTGTAGCCCACTCCCCCACGAACGCTAGCTTAAGGATTTGAAATTCCACAGAGTCGTTAATTTTCTGAATCTTGCCATTGTGTTCTTAATCAATCCGCCCATAGCCGAGCTACAAAGCCTCACTGCGCCTGCGTGTAATCCTTTTTGAGATGGGAGCTAGCTGTTTACTGCGCATGAGTCACCCAACCCCCCCCCCCCTCTCCACAGAGTCGTTAATTTTTTGAATCTTGCCATTGTGTTCTTAAGCTGTCCATAGCCGAGCTACAAAGCCTCACTGCGCCAGCGTGTAATCCTTTTTGAGATGGGAATTTCGAGGATTTGTTTATGGCAACGCTTTGGAAAATCCCTTCTCGAATTTGATTTGCACAGAGCATCACCTCTCTATGCGCCTGTGTGTAATCCTCTTTCGGATGGGAGCTAGTTGATTCCTGCTCATGCGCCTGTAACTTCACCCACCACTGCTTGCTTGAGTGCCCCAATAAAATTTTTTTTAAATATGATTCTTTAACTGTTATTCTATCCACAAGCCTGCAAAAACAATCTTGATATTACGATATTCAATCTGTGCGTTTGCCTGCACATGGTTGATTTGTGTGCTTTTTATGTACTGTATTTGGGGGTGTAGGGATCACATTACAGTATTATGATGAACTGCCTTTTGAAATTACTGTACTGTACTCTACTCTATGTAATTTCTTTGAACTGCTGCACAACTAATCCTTCATCCCTCCCCCATGCACACACAAGCTCTTATCGACAGACAAGAAGGGGGGGGGGGATCCTCCGGCTCGGTGTTTCACTCAGATTTCCAGGACACATGCAATATAAAACAGACAGAGGGGCCACAATCAGGAAAGGTTAAATCACAATGATATATTGGGGAGTGAAATGTATGAGAGGCACACTTACATTGAAACACCAGAATCCACCTAGGGTGTAGTGTGTGCTTCTTAGTGTGACCTCGGGAAAAAGGGGGAAGACAGGGAAAACATAGTATAATACAGTTTATTAAACAAAATTGATTAAAAAAGAGATTGCCAACTCACAAGTGGCCATTAAAAAATTACATAGAAAGGAGATGTCTTCAGTCTCTACCGGACTTCCTCCCAAGTGGTTAGGTGGATGACGGTTTTTGGTCTTCACAAGCCACCATACAGAGGAGTAGAATGGAATCCCAATTTGGCCAGCATCACGACCGGAGCGCATGCGCATGCGCGGAAGGCGGAAGCGGCAGCAAGGAGGCTGACGAAAGGGAGAGAGACCAGGCTGTGCACAAGTCTGGGTAAACCACCCGATTTTCACCTACATCGCTGCACTACCATCCTACCAATTGGGACAGACTCCACGTGGACACCTAACCACTTGGGAGGAAGTCCGGTAGAGACTGAAGACATCTCCTTTCTATGCCATTTTTTAATGGCCGCTTGTGAATTGGCAATCTCTTTTTTAATCAATTTTGTTTAATAAACGGTATTATACTATGTTTTCCCTGTCTTCCCCCTTTTTCCCGAGGTCACACTAAGAAGCACACACTACACCCAAGGTGGATTCTGGTGTTTCAATGTAAGTTTGCCTCTCGTACATTTCACTCCCCAATATACCATTGTGATTTAACCTTTCCTGATTGTGGCCCCTCTGTCTGTTTTATATTGCATGTGTCCTGGAAATCTGAGTTAAACACCGCACCGGAGGATCCCCCCCCCCCTTTCTTTTCTGTGACTAATACAGAGGTTGGTGAATCACCTCTGAAAAAAACTCTGGCAGCAGGACTACACTCTATAAGGGACTGAAACTTTGAACCCATTTTAATACGGTTGGCGCAGTTATTTTATTTTTCTTTGTATCTTATCGACAGACACCTCCACAGAGTCATTCATTTTCTGAAGTTAGTCATTGTTTTTAATCCGTCCCTAGCCGAGCGTCAATCGCCTCACTGCGCCTGCGTGTACTCTAATCTCTTTGAGATGGGAGCTTGCTGCTTACTGCGCATGAGTCACCCAACCCCCCTCCACAGTCGTTAATTTTCTGAATATTGCCATTGTGTTCTTAATCCGTCCATGGCCGAGCTACAAAGCCTCACTGCGCCTGCGTCGAATCCTCTTTGAGATGGGAGCTGGCTGATTACTGCACATGACTCACCCCCTCCCCCCCCCAACCCTTTGAGGCTTTGTTTATGGTAACGCTTTGGAAAATCCCTTCTCGATTTTGAAATGCAAACCTGATTTGCACAGCATTATGAGAATTGAGAGTTTAAAAAAACCATTAACTGACTCATGTTGTTTTGTCATTCATTCTTTTTCATTTGAGTACTGTAGGGGGGTGGGTGTTGTCAATGATTATGATTAGCAGGAATGTAAATAAATATTTATTTTATTTTATCAGGAACCAAAAGATACAAATATAAAAATAGTCATGAATAATACATAATGCAGTCTTTATTAAGTTCTTCTGGCAGATTGAAATTGGATAAACATTTAGAAAACATTTGCAAAACAAGGATAAACATGAGTAATGCACATTTATAAAAATATTATTTAATAATATATACTGTAATGTATAATTTAAATATACAGTTTATATAGTAATATTATTTTTTCCGTCTTTATCTTGTTCCTTATTCTGTGTACAGTACAGTAGTTCAGAGAGGAGAGGTTTTGTGTACATCATTACTGATGTTTATATACTGTACATTTTACTGTACAAACAGATTAGACTGGACACAATATCCCACCTCCCCCCAGGCCACCCTTTTTTCCTGAAACAACAAGAAAACAAAAAATGAGTGCAGTTATGTGCCTACTTGATTAAGGAATTGTGTGATGTGTAGTACTAAAGTAGATGGCTGGTGCTGCTTTCTCTGGAAAGAAAAAAATTGAGCAGTTAGTAGACAGTTACTGTACTACTGTCAAACTAGTCTATACTGGAACTACTGTATACTCGGACTACTGTTAAATACTATGTAACCAGATGGCTGGTGCTGCTCTCTCTCTAAAGAAAAACTGTACCTACTGTATACTCTGACTATTAGGAACGAAAAAAATCTGTGCCATACATACCTGTATCATACTGTACTTACAATACTAGAGTACAGTACTACTTTCCTGATGCTTGCCCATTACGCGAGATCACAATTGGCAACACAGTTGCAATATGGTCTATATATTTATTGCAGTGTTCCACGATGAGTACATCGTTCCAAAAGCTCATTATGCCTTTCAACAACTCGTCCTTTCTGGATGGTTTCACCACTTTCCGGATATGGTCCTTCAGCTGATACCAGACCATTTCGATCGGATTGAAGTCTGGCGATCTGTCATTGGAAAAAAAGGACAATTAGTTTAAAATATACAGTACACAGTAAAAACAGTGGGGAAAAAATGAGACATGGTTACTGCACTTACTCCGCTGGCATCTTCACCCAGTTGATACCGCGCTCAAGGATACACTGGCGACACACTTTATTCGAGCTCGGCTAGTCCCACGAATTCGGGTATACCCGGGTGTATTGAGGTTTGTGACTGTTTTCTGCCCGAGTATATTGGGTTATTTTCCAGGCAGGGATTGAAGCATTTTATTCCCGCTGGCTGCAATACTGCACAGTATATATATATATATACTGCATTACAATTCATGAATTTATGCCATCTAGTAGACACGCGAAGCATTGCAGCCTATTAAATCCTAATCATTATCATTTAACAGATAAGCCGCCCGTCAGCCAGGCATGAACCCAGGCTGGGAAGGCAAACGCAACGGGGCTTGTCAGAGGTGAGGAGCGGCGCATTCCAGGTATCTGCCAGGTACATACTGGGTATTTGCTCGAATAAAGTGTGTCGGTGCAGTATGCGCTGTTGATGCGGTGTGCTTTGGATCGTTGTCCTGGAAGAAACGGTGACCATCCGGGAACTCTCGTGTGATGTATTGCACTATCTCAGGGACAATGTTGTCTTGGAAGAAAGCTTTATTCATGATTACTATAGCAAGAAAAGAAAAGTGCTCAAAAAACTGCACAATAGTACAGTATAGTGCATACAGTAAGGCTACACTAGTAAAGTACAGTGCATAAGGCTACATTATATTTGATATATTTTACCTTCAAAGATGACAATGCATTCCGGTCCACGCCTAGAGATGGCCCCCCACACATGCAGCTTCACGGGGTGTTTTGGCCGCTGCTTCAAAGATATGCAGCCTTTTTTGTGGAATGCAAAGGTTGCAAATCTCTCCAGCGACACAGTAGACTCATCAGTGAAGATGCAATCCTGGAAAGTTTCTCCACTGTCGATCCATGCCTGTGCCTGGACCACTCTTTTTATTTTGATAACGTCCCGTATCATGGGGTACGCTCTGTAATGACAAGGAATAAATAATTTTAGCGGTACAGTACAGTTTCCTAAACAACACTTTTACCTCTAGTACTGTCCAGTACTAACCTCACACATCCATATTTCCATCCAATGCTGCGTCTCATCTTCTTTATGCTGGTCTCAGAAACAGTGAGATTGTGATTTTCCTGCAGAGTGTATTTGACCCTTAATGCACTCTTCTCATCATTCTCCTCACTTATTTTGTCCACCAGAAGAGTTGTCTCCCTACAATGTAAAGAAAAACAATCCAGTAAGTAAAAATATTAGAGACAGTAGATCAACAGGATACAATATATTGTTCTATTAATATGCATCAATATAAAAAATATATATACTGTTGTAATATAAATATAAATATACAAAATATATATACTGTTGTAATATAAATATACAAAAAATATATATACTGTTGTAATATAAATATACAAAATATATATACTGTTGTAATATAAATATAAATATACAAAATATATATACTGTTCTAATATAAATATACAAAATATATATACTGTTGTAATATAGATATAAATATACAAAATATATATACTGGTGTAATATAAATATACATAATATATATACTGTTGTAATATAAATATAAATATAAATATACAAAATATATATATATTCTGTTGTATATATAAATATAAATATACAAAATATATAATGTTGTAATATAAATATAAATATACAAAATATATATACTGTTGTAATATAAATATAAATATACATATAAATTTAGAGAAATAATAAAGATATTAGATACAGTACTGTAGATCTACAGTACATTTGATATAATTTTTTTTAAAGTTGTATAAATATACTTACGCGTTAGTTACCCTTGATGCCCATTTGCGTTCTCTGTTTTTTCCGTGTGCATGATAGCTCACGGTGGTTGCTGGCACAACGAGGCCAGAAGTAGCTAACCAGTGTTGGATAGCAGCAATACGGTGTCCGCTCGTGTACATCTCCTTAATTCGCATGCTGAGATCCTTGGAAATCTTTTTAACAACCATTGCTGCGAGTAGAAAGAAATACAAACACAAGAATGTATATTCGATGTTTAGTTGATGTGTATTCAATGTGCAGTGAATCCACAAAATGGATGGTGTATTTATACGGTAATTCCCACATTAGAGTACGCCCACTTTCAACACCTGTACCTCGCTGCCATGCATAAACGGTTACACACTTTGCATAGCCCACCACTCGATGATCTTTACCTGAACTTGCCCTTGTCCAGATACTGCATTATGCCATCTGCTTCCATGGATCAACCCCGATTCTACAGACGCAGGAACCCACTCGCCTCTGCCGTGCCTGTCATGCAGAAAAAGCGAAAGGCGGTTGCCGTTTCCACACCAAGGCAAAAGCGACAGGCTAAGGCCAATAAAGAAAACCTTCTGCTTACCCCAAAGGCTAAGAGTTTTCAAAGACGTCAGCCTTAGTATGTGTCATATTCTCTAGACTGCTGTACCCATGCTTGGCCACCGGGACTGCTGCCACTCTCAATGTCTTGTTCTAGCCTGCTGTACCTAAACTTGTCCACCGGGATTGCTGCTGCTAAACTAAGGAACATTCCAGAACCTGATACCTGACACCTCTGCACCTGTGCTCCACCTCTCAGCCTGCCTATATAAACCTACCTTTCCTGTTCTTCCTTGCCTGTTTATACTGGTTCCTTAGCTCCTGCAAGGTTCCTGTGTTTACTGCTGTGTTAGCTATTGCTATCATCCTGTTCCAGTTTCCTTGTTGCCGACCTCTGCTTGTTTCCTGACTTCGCTACCTGCCGCCTGCCTCGGACCCCTTCTTGTTTCCTGACTTCGCTACCTGCTGCCTGCCTCGGACCCCTGCTTGTTTCCTGACTTCGCTACCTGCCGCCTGCCTCTGATCTCTGCTTGTGACCCCTACTTCGCTCCCTGCTGTTCCTGCCGCTGGGATCCACTTCAGCCGAAGTCCAATCCTTGACAGAATAAACAGGCCCTACCATGGATTCCGCTGGAACAGACCCGGCTCAGGCTCAGACACTCCATGACTTACAACATATCATGGTTGGTTACCAGGAACAACAAAGACACGTGTTTAATCGTCTTGGCCGCTTGGAAGAACAAGCCGCCACTGCGGAAGCTGAGAATCGTGAACTACGTGCAGCCTTAATCACCTTGTCCGGTCAAAACACTGTGCCTGTGAAAACCGCACCCCGTATATCCCTTCCGGAAAAATTTTGGGGAAAAAAACAATCTTTCCGGAATTTTCTTAATCAATGCAGACTTGTGTTCAAACTTCAGCCCATCATTTATCATACCGAAGAAGCCCAGGTTGGACTGATCATAACCCTGCTCAAGGATGAGGCCCTTGCTTCGGTCTCCCCTATGTTAGAACAAGATAGCCCACTACTAAGGTACCTGGAGGAGTTCATCGAAGCCATGAGTCTTATTTTTGATGACCCAAATCGTAGTGCAACCGCTGAGGCAACTCTGAACAATCTTTGTCAAGGAAGACGCTCGGCAGCTGAATACGCCGCTGAATTCCGCAGATGGGTTAACGATACTGATTGGAATGAGGCCGCGCAGAAATATTATTTTCGGCAGGGTCTCTCGGAGCAAGTTAAAGATGAACTAGCCCGGGTGGAGCCCCCAGAGAGATTTCAGGACTTTGTCTGTTTATGCATCCAAATTGATCGCAAGCTTACGGAAAGACGATTTGAGAGACAGGGGTTCATGCCAAGCAACCCTGGGTATAGAGATGTCAGTACCCCAAGACGTTCCAGGGAGACTGAGGAGGAGCCGATGCAAGTAAATACACTGCGGGGACCCATCTCAACCGGGGAAAGGAATAGACGCTGAACAGAAGATCTCTGTTTATATTGCGGAAATGATGGGCACAATCTCGCTGATTGTCCAAACAAGTCCAATCGGTCTTCTTTCCAGAGCCCTAGGAGAAATCAGCTGCACGCTATTTCAAAGACTGTTTTCTCTGCTTCTCAAGGGAAAGATAACCGTCCTTCGCTACACCCTCACCTCCTGGTTCCTATTATAATTGAGGAAGGAACACATTGTTTTTCAACCACAGTAATGGTTGACTCAGGGGCGGCAGGGAATTTTATGGACATAGAATTCGCCAAGAACAATTCGGTATCATTTGTAGCCAAGCAATCGCCAGAAAGGATGGAAGTCGTTGACGGTTCTCCCTTGAGCTCTGGACCTGTTACCCATGAAACCAGTAACTTAACACTAATCATGGAGCCCAATCACCAGGAGGAGATTTCTTTTGGTCTCATTCCATCACCTTTGTTTCCAGTGATTCTGGGAATTCCATGGCTCATGATCCATAACCCACTAATTGACTGGAAGACAAAGACCCTCACGTTTCCTTCGGAGCACTGTCAGCTAGCCTGTCTACCTAAAACTCCTATACCAAAGTGTGTAGGAATACATAAGATTTCCTCGTCTCAAGAAAATCTTCTGCCGGCTCCTTACTCTGAGTTTTTAGATGTGTGTGACAAGAAGAACGCAGATACGCTTCCCCCACATCGCTCTTATGACTGTCCCATTGAATTATTACCGGGTGCTGCCATTCCGTTTGGAAGAATCTATTCCCTCTCAGAACCGGAATTGAAGGTCCTCAATGACTACCTACAGGAGAACCTATCAAAGGGTTTTATCCGACTCTCTACTTCTCCAGCAGGCGCTGCGCTCTTCTTCGTGGGAAAGAAAGACGGTTCTCTACGCCCCTGCATTGACTATCGGGAACTAAATAAGATTACGGTGAAGAACAGGTACCCATTACCTCTGATACCTGAACTATTGGAATGAATTCGGTCAGCCAAAATCTTTACCAAATTAGATCTCAGAGGAGCGTATAATTTGGTCCGCATTCGACACGGTGACGAATGGAAAACAGCCTTCCGAACCCGTTATGGGCACTATGAATATCTGGTGATGCCTTTTGGACTCTGTAATGCCCCTGCTACCTTCCAGCATTTAATTAATGATGTCCTCCGAGAGTTATTGAACCAATTCGTAGTGGCATACCTGGATGACATCCTTGTCTTCTCAGATAACATCATAGATCATCAGAGACATGTCCGAATTGTCCTTGAGTGTCTCCATAAGAACAACTTGTACATCAAGTTAGAAAAATGCGAATTTGAAAAGACCAGCATGCAATTTCTCGGTTACATCATCTCTCCCGAGTGTTTGAGTATGGACCCAGGCAAGATTCAAGCCATGGTGGAATGGCCAATCCCTCGAAATGAAAAGGACATTCAGAGATTTGTGGGTTTTGCCAATTTCTATAGACGTTTTATTAAAAATTTCTCTGGCATTATTGCTCCAATCACCCAACTCACACAGAAAGAATTCCCCTTCAAATGGTCTCCTAAAGCGGATGCGGCATTCGAAAAATTGAAGTCACTCTTCACATCTGCCCCTATCCTCATCCATCCAAATCCAGAATTACCATTCATCTTGGAAGTGGATGCATCCTACTCCGCTGTTGGTGCCATTCTGTCACAAAGAATTGGACCCAAGATGCTCCTTCATCCATGTGCCTTTTATTCATACCAAATGTCAACAGCTGAATGAAATTATGACATCGGAAACAAGGAACTCTTGGCTATAAAAGCTGCATTCTCTGAGTGGAGACATCTACTGGAGGGGGCCAATCATCCAATGATGGTCTTTACGGATCATAGGAACTTAGAATTCATTCGATCTGCAAAGAGACTGTCTGCACGACAAGCCAGATGGGCTCTCTTCTTTGCAAGATTTCAGTTCCACATCTCATACCGCCCTGGCTCCAAGAATGGGAAAGCCGATGCCTTGTCACGGTCCTTTCCGAATCCTAGTTCAGACAAAGAGCAAGAAGAAACTATTCTTCCAAAAAGAAATTTTTGGGGCGTCACATTCTCTGCCGATCTCCTCACACAAATAAAGGGAGCCTACTCAAATGACACTTTTCTTAAAAAACCTCCTCCGGAAGCAGAACTATTCCTATGTGATGGTCTCTGGAACTGTAAGGATCGTCTGTTCGTCCCTAAGGAGGAAATGTCTGTTCGTCCCTAAGGAGGAAAGATTAGAGGTGCTCCAATTAATGCACGACTCCCGACCCGCTGCTCACCCAGCTGTCCTCAAAACACAGGAACTGTTGTCTCGCTCTTTTTGGTGGCCTAAATTAGCACAAGATGTTAAAGACTATGTCCTCTCCTGTGAGACTTGTGCTAGGACCAAGACCCCTCGAGCATCACCTGTGGGTTTACTGCAGCCTCTTCCGGTTCCAACTCGTCCTTGGGGGTCCATATCAATGGATTTTATTGTTGACCTGCCACGATCAAATGGACATAATACCATCCTGGTAGTGATGGATCGACTTACAAAGATGGCTCACTTCATTGCAGCACAGAATCTTCCTTCTGCAGACCAGACAGCCAAGTTGATTGTGAAAGAGGTGTTTCAGCTTCACGAGGCTCCTGATGAGATCATATCCGATAGAGAGGTACAATTCACTTCAAAATTTTGGAGGACCTTCTGTTCCTCTCTAGGAATTCGTTTAAATTTATCGTCTGGCTATCATCCACAATCCAATGGCCAGACAGAAAGGACCAATCAGACTTTGGAACAATACTTACAATGTTTTGTTTGTCATCTCCAGGATGACTGGATTGATTTCCTACCATTAGCTGAGTTTTCATACAACAACTCACATCATTCATCGACTCAGAAGAGACCCTTTTTCTCAAATTATGGATTTCATCCAACCTTTATTCCTCGTTATCTATCTTCGGGCCCCATTCCGGCAGTCACAGAGAAACTGGAGATTCTGCGAGACATCCAGGAGTCCCTCAAAGAGACACATCGTGAGACTCAAGTAAAGTACAAAAGAGCAGCAGACCAACACCGCAGACCATCCCTAGAATTTCAAGTCGGGGATAAAGTCTGGCTTTCTACAAAAAATCTACGTCTTTTTTTTGTAACTTAATTTTATTGCATTTTTCCAAACAAGTGATACAGAATACAGTATACATTACATTCATTTTTAGTGTTAATCTCCGCTATAGACAATACCGTATGTCAGCTTGTGAGACATATCCCGGTTTTTCGGGCCCTACTCGACCGGATTGTTTTGGGTAGACTAGCAATAAAGATAATAACATAATTCACATAGTACGATTGATTCAAATTGACAAACACAAAATCAATAAAGAAAAAAAAAAAAAAAAAAAAAAAAATTTAATAAAAAAAAAAAAAAAGGAGGCGGGTAGGAAGGGGGTAAAGGGGGGGGGCGTGGCCGGAAGAGGAGCATCGACTCATGCTAGGTCTCTTCACCGCTCCTAGTAAGGTTCTTTGTGGGTTGCGTCCTCTCCAGTTTAACACCTCTGTAGGCGTTCTGTCTATTTGTCTGTGTAGTCGTCGTGAGCTGAGTTTCCGCTCCTAAAGGAGAACGCACCTTCATCTATCACAGCCAGATTGTGTTCCTCTCAACCCCGGGGATATCCGTCTGCGCCAGCCAAGGCGTCCATACTTTGAGATAATTGGTGCCAGTGTCGTTAACTAGACTCGTCAACTTTTCCATCTGGCAGATAAACCACAATCGATTTCGAATCTTTGGGATACTTGGAATTTCGGGGCGTTTCCATAGTGCTGCTATCTCGCTCCGTGTGGCTATTGCAAAATGTGCTATTAGTTTATTGTTTGCTTTGGACAGGCCCGTTAGTGGTCTATTCAAGAGGAATAGCCATGGGTCTGGGGGAATAGTGAGGTCGAAGACTCTCTGTATCCAATGTCTAATTTCTTCCCATAGTGGGGAGATACGCGGGCAAGACCACAGCATATGTAACAGATCGGCCGATCCTCCGCACTGCCGGGGGCATAGTGAGGAGGATCCAGGCACGAACTTGGCTAATTTCATTGGGGTGAGGTACCACCGCATTAGGACCTTATATGCGTTCTCCTTTAGTGTGGTACATATGGAGCTTTTTGCCGTGGCCATATATATAGCGTTCCACTCGTCATCTTCTAATGTCTCTCCCAGGTCTCTTTCCCATTGGGTTCTAAATGACGGTGACTGCTGTCTAAAGCTCGCAGAATCAACTACTTCCTTGTACAATTGTGATGTGAGTCCCTTTGTGTCGGTCTCGGCCAGACAGAGCTTTTCGAATGACGTCAGGGGGGGGTATGGGGCAAATTTGTTATAAAATGCTCGAAGCTGGAGGTACCTAAAAAATTCTGAGTGGGGTATATCTTTTTCTTCTCTGACGTGATCAAACGTTTTAATCTTGCTATTGTAACCCTCCAGATCTTTAATTCGTATATAACCTTTATGTTTCCAAATTGATGCATCTCCCTCCAGAAGGCCAGGAGCGAACTTGGGATTGTTCCAAATTGGGGACATCGAAGAATTACTCGTTGTGAGAGAGTATTTAGTCTTATTAGCCTCCCAGATAGACAACGAGTTGGTCATTGAGGAAAGCGGCATGTTAGCAGATCGTCGTGCTGTTTTAGGTAGCCAAATCAAGTTGCGTATTTTTAAAGGAGCGCAGGCAGCACTCTCTAATTCCACCCACCGTTTTAAATGTGGACTGGATTGCCATTGAACAATTTGGCTTAATTGAGCCGCTTTGTAATATGAGAGCAGGCAGGGTACCGCTAGGCCCCCTGCTAGGACAGATCTTTTCATATTTAATTTGTTGACTCTCGGTTTTTTCCCTCCCCAGATAAATTTAGAGATTGCAGACTGAAGTGAGAGCAAATCCTTCAGTCTGAGTGGCACTGGTAACGTCTGGAAAAGGTATAGGATACGGGGGAGTAGGTTCATTTTGACGCTATGTATCCTACCTATCCAGGATATTCGTATAGAGGACCATTTATGGAGGTCAGCTATCAACGTCCGAATTAGGTTGGGGTAATTTGCATTGTAGATGTCTTTGGTGTTCTTGGCTATGTGGACTCCTAGATATTTTATGTATTTCTGTTGCCAGTGGAAGTTAAAATTCAGTTGCAATAACTTCTCTACGTGTCTAGGGAGATTGATGTTGAGGGCTTCAGATTTAGCTTGATTTATTTTAAATCCCGAAATGCTCGAGAATCTGTCCAATAAATCCAACAGGTTTGGCAAGGAGGTGAGGGGCTTTGAAATAATTAGTAGGATATCATCTGCGTACAGGGCCGCTTTATGTGTTTGAGAATATACGTTTAACCCTGAGATGTCCGGGTTGCCTCTAATTTGCGCCGCCAGTGGTTCTATACATAGAGCGAACAGGAGAGGGGATAATGGGCATCCCTGTCTCGTGCCACTCTTAATTTGAAAGGGGAGAGATGGAAAGCCCTGGTGTATTACCCTGGCGGTAGGTCCTGAGTACAGCGAGAGAATCGCTCTACTCACCTGATCCCCAAAGCCAAATGCCGCAAGCGTCTCCTTCAGGTAAGGCCAGTCTATCCTATCAAAAGCTTTTTCTGCATCCAGACTTAACAGCATACTTTGTGTGTTATTTTTAGTGGCCAATTCTACCAGATCAATAAATCGCCGGGTATTGTCCGCTGCCTGTCTGCCTTTAATGAATCCGACCTGATCTGGGTGTATAAGTCTGGGTAGGATTAGACATAATCTATTGGCCAATAGTTTAGCGTATATTTTAATATCAGTATTGATTAGGGATATGGGCCTATAACTTTTGCAGTCCAGCGGATCTTTACCTGGTTTATGGATTAATGATATAGACGCCTGTAACATCTCTCTGGGGATGGGGGCTCCTGCTAATATTGCATTGAACACGTGGAGCAACCTAGGGGCTAGTACTTTGGCAAATTTCTTATAGTATAGCCCCGAGAAGCCATCTGGCCCTGGGGCTTTTGAGGGTTTGAGTTCCTTAATGGCTTGTGACACCTCCTCTATAGTGAAATCAGCGCCCATGGCCTCTCTCTCTGCCTCTGTCAATCTCCCTAGTTTTGAGCTGGCTAAGAAATCTCTCAGCTTCTCGCTCGTTTTAGCGTTATGTGCCACTTTCTCTCCATTATATAGTGTTTCATAGAACGAACCAAATTCTTCTACTATTTTCTTAGGGTTGGCCGTGGGGGTACCTGATTTTAAGCGTATAGCTTGGATATTAAACTTCACTTGTCTGTCTCTTAACGCTCGAGCCAGCATAGTATCCGGCCTGTTCGCTTTTTCGTAAAATTTCCTCCTAGACCAACTCAGCGCGTTATCTGCCCTGGAGGTCAACAACATGTTTAGTTCAATTTTGGTATCTTTCAATTCTTGTAGGGTTTGCGGGTCTGGGTTACTCTTATGGAGTGATGTAAGGGAATGTAATCTCGATTGAAGCTTCATAATTTTTGAGTCCCTTTCCCGTTTTCTCCTAGCTGTGGTGCTAATTAGTATGCCCCTCAGCGTCGCTTTGTGAGCCTCCCATAATACAAACTGGGAATCTACAGAGCCTGTGTTTGTGTGGAAGAATTGAACTATTTCTTCCTTTATTGTCTCATAAATCTCAGGAATTTTTAGGATTGATTCGTTGAGCTTCCAGTTCGCTCCTGGTCTGCCTGTTCGGATGTGCTCGCACCTTAGCTCTATCGGTGCATGGTCAGACCATGAAATATCATGAATCCCAGCTCGGGAGACCATAGGAACCAGTTGGCAAGAGACGAAAAAATAATCAATTCTGCTGTAGGAGCCGTGTGGGTGGGAATAGAACGTATAGTCCCTATCAGTCGGGTGTAGTTCTCTCCATATGTCAGTCAGTTGGTTGTCTTTGAGGCCCTTGCGTAAAGAGGTCCCCACTTTTTTATGTACTGTGCCCGTATTCCCTGATCTGTCTAGATTTGGTTGCATGACCATGTTGATATCCCCTGCGAGTATTACGCCGCCCCTTGCGACGGTGCGTAGAGTCCGAAAAAAGTCTTCAAAGAAGACTGCGTCCTGCTCGCAGGGGGCATAGATTGTGGCTATTGTGATGCATTGCTCCCGTATCGTGCCCACTAGTATAATAAAGCGTCCCTCTGTGTCTCTTTTAATAGTTTGGGCTACAAATGGGATTTTATTATGGAACAAGATGGCCACTCCACGTTTTTTAACCGGTGCGGAGGAAAGGTAGAACTGGGCATAGTCTTTGTCTAGGAATTTAGGCGCGTTGGTCTTGCTAAAATGAGTCTCCTGTAACATTAGGACATCTGCGTGTTTTCGTTTATAGTCAGTGAAAGCTATTTTTCTCTTGGTTGGGCTATTAAAGCCCTTAACGTTATGTGATATAAGGGTTAACGCCATCACTTAATGTGTGAGAAGTGTAACAAACTAACGTTTGATGACTCACCCTGTCCACTTTGTCCCTTGTTCAACTGGCGGACGTTTTTGGTGTTACCATCCGGCAAAGTTCTTGTGTTCCGTCTAGGTCGGCATCCTCCCCGGCCGGGTGGGGAAAGGATTGGGAGGGGTAGGGAGGGAGGAGACAGTACAAGGGAAAACACATAAGGGGTAAAGCAAAATTGGAAACATAAGTTAAACCGCTTTGTAATAATGAAAAAAAATAAAAGAAAAACCAGAGCTCCCCTCGGGGTCCCCCGAGTGGGAGTCTGACGCCCAATGGGCAGGTCGGTATGCCTAACCTTCCAAAATGGCCGGCTTTCCCTTCCCGGGACCGACCCCCCTGGGACTTGTTTGAGGTCCTGATTCGTCAGGGACCTATATGAGGAACACATGTACGACATCGTGGGTGAATCCCACCGGCGCAAAACTGATAACTAACTTAACCTTAAACTGTAGCGTGATTTTTAACTTTATAACGACTTACAGCAGTACCTAAGTTATAGTGAGTGCATATCCATATATATACATGCATATACCCAGCATTTGAATGAACCCAATTATTTAATGAACATATTTAACATATTTAACCCATTAACCCTATATAACATATGAACCATAAATAACATATATAACCTACAACATATACAACAGAAGCAACAGATATTCTATACCATCTAACATACATATAACATAACATACAGAGCCTCATTGAAACTTTATTGGGAAGGGCTCCGCGTCAGATGGTGACAAGTGAATTGAATCTTTCTTTACCCTCTTTCGTTATCCCCCCCCATCCTCCTCCATTTTCATCTTATTCCTCCCCCTCCTTTCATCCTCATCCTCCCCCCCTTCATCCTCACCCCCCCTTTCATCTTCATCCCCCCCCCTTTCATCCTCATCCCCCCCCCCTTTCATCCTCATCCCCCCCCCCTTTCATCCTCGTCCTCCCCCCCTTTCATCCTCGTCCTCCCCCCTTTCATCCTCGTCCTCCCCCCCCCTTCATCTTCATCCCCCCCTTCATCTTCATTCCCCCCCATTTCATCCTCATCCCCCCCCTTTTCATCCTCATCCCCCCCCTTTCATCCTCATCCCCCCCCTTTCATCCTCATCCCCCCTTTCATCCTCCCCCTCCCCTTTCATCCTCCCCCTCCCCTTTCATCCTCCCCCTCCCCTTTCATCCTCCCCCTCCCCTTTCATCCTCCTCCCCCCTTTCATCCTCCTCTCATCCCCCGATCTCAGCCCCCACCTCTATCCATTCCCCCCCCCCCCCGTGTCCCCCGGCCCCTGCGTCCCCGGCCCCTGCGCTATCGCGGACCGTCCCCCTCTGCATCTTGGGCAGAGTCTCCCTGCAATGTGCGCAGTCACGTGGGGCCGCGCCGTCCTCTCGCGAGAGAGCGGCCCCTGGCTCGTCGCCTGGCAGTGACGTCAGCGGCAAAGCCCGCGAAAACCGGAGACGCTCCCGCGGAGCACAGGGAGGGATAGAGGCAATATGGCTGCCCTCCAAAAGTCAGCGACGGACCCGCTCGCGACCAGGAGGGCAGCCGCAGGTCCGGGAGAGCAGCCGCAGGTCTGGAAGGGCATCCGCAAGTGCGGAAGGGCATCCGCAAGTGCGGGGGGGCATCCGCAAGTGCGGGGGGGCATCCGCAAGTGCGGGGGGGCATCCGCAGTAGTGGGGTGGGGTGGGTAGCTGCAGTAGTGGGGTGGGTAGCTGCAGTAGTGGGGTGGGGGGGGCTTAGCTGCAGTAGTGGGGTGGGGGGGGCTTAGCTGCAGTAGTGGGGTGGGGAGGCTGGTAGCTGCAGTAGTGGGGTGGGGAGGCTGGTAGCTGCAGTAGTGGGGTGGGGAGGCTGGTAGCTGCAGTAGTGGGGTGGGGGGGGGGTAGCTGCAGTAGTGGGGTGGGGGGGGGTAGCTGCAGTAGTGGGGTGGGGGGGGGTAGCTGCAGTAGTGGGGTGGGGGGGGGTAGCTGCAGTAGTGGGGTGGGGGGGGTAGCTGCAGTAGTGGGGTGGGGGGGGGGGTAGCTGCAGTAGTGGGGTGGGGGGGGGGTAGCTGCAGTAGTGGGGTGGGGGGGGGGGTAGCTGCAGTAGTGGGGTGGGGGGGGGGGGGTAGCTGCAGTAGTGGGGTGGGGGGGGGGGTAGCTGCAGTAGTGGGGTGGGGGGGGGGGTAGCTGCAGTAGTGGGGTGGGGGGGGGGGTAGCTGCAGTAGTGGGGTGGTGGGGGTAGCTGCAGTAGTGGGGTGGGGGGGGGGGTAGCTGCAGTAGTGGGGTGGGGGGGGGGGTAGCTGCAGTAGTGGGGTGGGGGGGGGGGGTAGCCGCAGGAGTTAGGGGGGGGGTAGTCGCAGGAGCAGGGGGGTAGCTGGGTCACCGGAGGACGCGCTTACGATGCCTCCCTCCGGGTGAAGCAAGACACTGCAGCTGAAACACCCCAGCTGGAAGGTAAAACGAAAAGGCAAAATGACATGATGAAGGTTCTGAACACCAAAAGGGATCCCTTTTATATGATTATTTCTTTGCTTGAGCACTTCCAAATTTCATGGGGGTGAGAACTCAGTTATGGGCCGCTGCTGATCCCGTTGCTCCTGCCGCCGACCGCGGAGCCCCCGCTTTGCTCCACGTGGGTAAGGGTACGTCTGCGTCTCCTGCTTCTGCTCGTGGGGATGCCCGCAAGACCTCCGCCGCTCCCACTGCGCCCAGCTTGCCGAGGAATCCCTCGCCGTCTTCCAGGCGTCTCAAGGTATGTGCTACCCCATTCCGCAGCACCATTACTGCACATGGGAATAGCCACCGGTATCTAATCTGCTGGTCCCTCAGAATTCTTGTAATGGGGGCTAGGGATTTTCTTTTGGCCAGCGTGGCAGGGGACAGGTCTTGGAACACCTGGAATCTCACTTTATCAAACTCCATATGTTTAGTGTCCCGTGATATCTTGCATACCTCTTCTTTTGTGCGGTAATGGTGGAACCTGATAACAATGTCTCTTGGGGGGTCCCCTGCCTGAGGTCTTCCTCTCAGGGCGCGATGACATCTGTCTAACAGGAGCTCACGGTCCGTCTTGTCAGGGAAGAGTTGTTCTAGCCACTTGGTGGCAAAATCCTCTGGGTCGGTGACAGTCTCAGGGACCCCCCTTAGACGGATATTACTTCTTCTGTCCCTGTTTTCAGAGTCCTCAATCTTTTCCTCTAGGAATCTGACCTGGTCCCTCAGCTTAGTTACTTGTTTCTGAGTTTGTGCCAGTGCAGTAACGGTCTCATCAGACTTAACCTCTAGGGAGTTTGTTCGCTCACCTATGGCATCCATATCTTTCCTGAGAGCCCAAAGTTCTGTTGTAAAAAATTGCTTCATTTCAGCGCAGAAAGCTTTCATATCCTTGCGCCTCATTACATCCATGTCGTCCGATGCAGCACTTGCATTTTCTCCCTCATGGTCTGTCATGGTGGGTTGTGCAGGGGATTCAGGCCTGTCTCCCTGTGCTGTCTCTCCTTTTTTGAAATAAGTAGAGACTGTCTGGGTTTTCTTCGAACTGTTTTGTTAGAAGCCATCCTGGTATGTTTAGAGATTCTTTACTGCTGGTTGTGTTGCTGTTGTCGCGATTTTGCTGTAGTTATTGATATAACTAGTGCCGGTGGGAATGGAGCTCAGGTACTAAGCAGCCATTCACCTCCCCGTCGTCACGTGACCTCCTAAAAAAAATGATTTTGAAATGCAAACCTGATTTGCACAGCATTATGAGAATTGAGAGTTTAAAAAAAACCATTAACTGACTCATGTTGTTTTGTCATTCATTCTTTTTCATTTGAGTACTGTAGGGGGGTGGGTGTTGTCAATGATTATGATTAGCAGGAATGTAAATAAATATTTATTTTATTTTATCAGGAACCAAAAGATACAAATATAAAAATAGTCATGAATAATACATAATGCAGTCTTTATTAAGTTCTTCTGGCAGATTGAAATTGGATAAACATTTAGAAAACATTTGCAAAACAAGGATAAACATGAGTAATGCACATTTATAAAAATATTATTTAATAATATATACTGTAATGTATAATTTAAATATACAGTTTATATAGTAATATTATTTTTTCCGTCTTTATCTTGTTCCTTATTCTGTGTACAGTACAGTAGTTCAGAGAGGAGAGGTTTTGTGTACATCATTACTGATGTTTATATACTGTACATTTTACTGTACAAACAGATTAGACTGGACACAATATCCCACCTCCCCCCAGGCCACCCTTTTTTCCTGAAACAACAAGAAAACAAAAAATGAGTGCAGTTATGTGCCTACTTGATTAAGGAATTGTGTGATGTGTAGTACTAAAGTAGATGGCTGGTGCTGCTTTCTCTGGAAAGAAAAAAATTGAGCAGTTAGTAGACAGTTACTGTACTACTGTCAAACTAGTCTATACTGGAACTACTGTATACTCGGACTACTGTTAAATACTATGTAACCAGATGGCTGGTGCTGCTCTCTCTCTAAAGAAAAACTGTACCTACTGTATACTCTGACTATTAGGAACGAAAAAAATCTGTGCCATACATACCTGTATCATACTGTACTTACAATACTAGAGTACAGTACTACTTTCCTGATGCTTGCCCATTACGCGAGATCACAATTGGCAACACAGTTGCAATATGGTCTATATATTTATTGCAGTGTTCCACGATGAGTACATCGTTCCAAAAGCTCATTATGCCTTTCAACAACTCGTCCTTTCTGGATGGTTTCACCACTTTCCGGATATGGTCCTTCAGCTGATACCAGACCATTTCGATCGGATTGAAGTCTGGCGATCTGTCATTGGAAAAAAAGGACAATTAGTTTAAAATATACAGTACACAGTAAAAACAGTGGGGAAAAAATGAGACATGGTTACTGCACTTACTCCGCTGGCATCTTCACCAGTTGATACCGCGCTCAAGGATACACTGGCGACACACTTTATTCGAGCTCGGCTAGTCCCACGAATTCGGGTATACCCGGGTGTATTGAGGTTTGTGACTGTTTTCTGCCCGAGTATATTGGGTTATTTTCCAGGCAGGGATTGAAGCATTTTATTCCCGCTGGCTGCAATACTGCACAGTATATATATATATATACTGCATTACAATTCATGAATTTATGCCATCTAGTAGACACGCGAAGCATTGCAGCCTATTAAATCCTAATCATTATCATTTAACAGATAAGCCGCCCGTCAGCCAGGCATGAACCCAGGCTGGGAAGGCAAACGCAACGGGGCTTGTCAGAGGTGAGGAGCGGCGCATTCCAGGTATCTGCCAGGTACATACTGGGTATTTGCTCGAATAAAGTGTGTCGGTGCAGTATGCGCTGTTGATGCGGTGTGCTTTGGATCGTTGTCCTGGAAGAAACGGTGACCATCCGGGAACTCTCGTGTGATGTATTGCACTATCTCAGGGACAATGTTGTCTTGGAAGAAAGCTTTATTCATGATTACTATAGCAAGAAAAGAAAAGTGCTCAAAAAACTGCACAATAGTACAGTATAGTGCATACAGTAAGGCTACACTAGTAAAGTACAGTGCATAAGGCTACATTATATTTGATATATTTTACCTTCAAAGATGACAATGCATTCCGGTCCACGCCTAGAGATGGCCCCCCACACATGCAGCTTCACGGGGTGTTTTGGCCGCTGCTTCAAAGATATGCAGCCTTTTTTGTGGAATGCAAAGGTTGCAAATCTCTCCAGCGACACAGTAGACTCATCAGTGAAGATGCAATCCTGGAAAGTTTCTCCACTGTCGATCCATGCCTGTGCCTGGACCACTCTTTTTATTTTGATAACGTCCCGTATCATGGGGTACGCTCTGTAATGACAAGGAATAAATAATTTTAGCGGTACAGTACAGTTTCCTAAACAACACTTTTACCTCTAGTACTGTCCAGTACTAACCTCACACATCCATATTTCCATCCAATGCTGCGTCTCATCTTCTTTATGCTGGTCTCAGAAACAGTGAGATTGTGATTTTCCTGCAGAGTGTATTTGACCCTTAATGCACTCTTCTCATCATTCTCCTCACTTATTTTGTCCACCAGAAGAGTTGTCTCCCTACAATGTAAAGAAAAACAATCCAGTAAGTAAAAATATTAGAGACAGTAGATCAACAGGATACAATATATTGTTCTATTAATATGCATCAATATAAAAAATATATATACTGTTGTAATATAAATATAAATATACAAAATATATATACTGTTGTAATATAAATATACAAAAAATATATATACTGTTGTAATATAAATATACAAAATATATATACTGTTGTAATATAAATATAAATATACAAAATATATATACTGTTCTAATATAAATATACAAAATATATATACTGTTGTAATATAGATATAAATATACAAAATATATATACTGGTGTAATATAAATATACATAATATATATACTGTTGTAATATAAATATAAATATAAATATACAAAATATATATATATTCTGTTGTATATATAAATATAAATATACAAAATATATAATGTTGTAATATAAATATAAATATACAAAATATATATACTGTTGTAATATAAATATAAATATACATATAAATTTAGAGAAATAATAAAGATATTAGATACAGTACTGTAGATCTACAGTACATTTGATATAATTTTTTTTAAAGTTGTATAAATATACTTACGCGTTAGTTACCCTTGATGCCCATTTGCGTTCTCTGTTTTTTCCGTGTGCATGATAGCTCACGGTGGTTGCTGGCACAACGAGGCCAGAAGTAGCTAACCAGTGTTGGATAGCAGCAATACGGTGTCCGCTCGTGTACATCTCCTTAATTCGCATGCTGAGATCCTTGGAAATCTTTTTAACAACCATTGCTGCGAGTAGAAAGAAATACAAACACAAGAATGTATATTCGATGTTTAGTTGATGTGTATTCAATGTGCAGTGAATCCACAAAATGGATGGTGTATTTATACGGTAATTCCCACATTAGAGTACGCCCACTTTCAACACCTGTACCTCGCTGCCATGCATAAACGGTTACACACTTTGCATAGCCCACCACTCGATGATCTTTACCTGAACTTGCCCTTGTCCAGATACTGCATTATGCCATCTGCTTCCATGGATCAACCCCGATTCTACAGACGCAGGAACCCACTCGCCTCTGCCGTGCCTGTCATGCAGAAAAAGCGAAAGGCGGTTGCCGTTTCCACACCAAGGCAAAAGCGACAGGCTAAGGCCAATAAAGAAAACCTTCTGCTTACCCCAAAGGCTAAGAGTTTTCAAAGACGTCAGCCTTAGTATGTGTCATATTCTCTAGACTGCTGTACCCATGCTTGGCCACCGGGACTGCTGCCACTCTCAATGTCTTGTTCTAGCCTGCTGTACCTAAACTTGTCCACCGGGATTGCTGCTGCTAAACTAAGGAACATTCCAGAACCTGATACCTGACACCTCTGCACCTGTGCTCCACCTCTCAGCCTGCCTATATAAACCTACCTTTCCTGTTCTTCCTTGCCTGTTTATACTGGTTCCTTAGCTCCTGCAAGGTTCCTGTGTTTACTGCTGTGTTAGCTATTGCTATCATCCTGTTCCAGTTTCCTTGTTGCCGACCTCTGCTTGTTTCCTGACTTCGCTACCTGCCGCCTGCCTCGGACCCCTTCTTGTTTCCTGACTTCGCTACCTGCTGCCTGCCTCGGACCCCTGCTTGTTTCCTGACTTCGCTACCTGCCGCCTGCCTCTGATCTCTGCTTGTGACCCCTACTTCGCTCCCTGCTGTTCCTGCCGCTGGGATCCACTTCAGCCGAAGTCCAATCCTTGACAGAATAAACAGGCCCTACCATGGATTCCGCTGGAACAGACCCGGCTCAGGCTCAGACACTCCATGACTTACAACATATCATGGTTGGTTACCAGGAACAACAAAGACACGTGTTTAATCGTCTTGGCCGCTTGGAAGAACAAGCCGCCACTGCGGAAGCTGAGAATCGTGAACTACGTGCAGCCTTAATCACCTTGTCCGGTCAAAACACTGTGCCTGTGAAAACCGCACCCCGTATATCCCTTCCGGAAAAATTTTGGGGAAAAAAACAATCTTTCCGGAATTTTCTTAATCAATGCAGACTTGTGTTCAAACTTCAGCCCATCATTTATCATACCGAAGAAGCCCAGGTTGGACTGATCATAACCCTGCTCAAGGATGAGGCCCTTGCTTCGGTCTCCCCTATGTTAGAACAAGATAGCCCACTACTAAGGTACCTGGAGGAGTTCATCGAAGCCATGAGTCTTATTTTTGATGACCCAAATCGTAGTGCAACCGCTGAGGCAACTCTGAACAATCTTTGTCAAGGAAGACGCTCGGCAGCTGAATACGCCGCTGAATTCCGCAGATGGGTTAACGATACTGATTGGAATGAGGCCGCGCAGAAATATTATTTTCGGCAGGGTCTCTCGGAGCAAGTTAAAGATGAACTAGCCCGGGTGGAGCCCCCAGAGAGATTTCAGGACTTTGTCTGTTTATGCATCCAAATTGATCGCAAGCTTACGGAAAGACGATTTGAGAGACAGGGGTTCATGCCAAGCAACCCTGGGTATAGAGATGTCAGTACCCCAAGACGTTCCAGGGAGACTGAGGAGGAGCCGATGCAAGTAAATACACTGCGGGGACCCATCTCAACCGGGGAAAGGAATAGACGCTGAACAGAAGATCTCTGTTTATATTGCGGAAATGATGGGCACAATCTCGCTGATTGTCCAAACAAGTCCAATCGGTCTTCTTTCCAGAGCCCTAGGAGAAATCAGCTGCACGCTATTTCAAAGACTGTTTTCTCTGCTTCTCAAGGGAAAGATAACCGTCCTTCGCTACACCCTCACCTCCTGGTTCCTATTATAATTGAGGAAGGAACACATTGTTTTTCAACCACAGTAATGGTTGACTCAGGGGCGGCAGGGAATTTTATGGACATAGAATTCGCCAAGAACAATTCGGTATCATTTGTAGCCAAGCAATCGCCAGAAAGGATGGAAGTCGTTGACGGTTCTCCCTTGAGCTCTGGACCTGTTACCCATGAAACCAGTAACTTAACACTAATCATGGAGCCCAATCACCAGGAGGAGATTTCTTTTGGTCTCATTCCATCACCTTTGTTTCCAGTGATTCTGGGAATTCCATGGCTCATGATCCATAACCCACTAATTGACTGGAAGACAAAGACCCTCACGTTTCCTTCGGAGCACTGTCAGCTAGCCTGTCTACCTAAAACTCCTATACCAAAGTGTGTAGGAATACATAAGATTTCCTCGTCTCAAGAAAATCTTCTGCCGGCTCCTTACTCTGAGTTTTTAGATGTGTGTGACAAGAAGAACGCAGATACGCTTCCCCCACATCGCTCTTATGACTGTCCCATTGAATTATTACCGGGTGCTGCCATTCCGTTTGGAAGAATCTATTCCCTCTCAGAACCGGAATTGAAGGTCCTCAATGACTACCTACAGGAGAACCTATCAAAGGGTTTTATCCGACTCTCTACTTCTCCAGCAGGCGCTGCGCTCTTCTTCGTGGGAAAGAAAGACGGTTCTCTACGCCCCTGCATTGACTATCGGGAACTAAATAAGATTACGGTGAAGAACAGGTACCCATTACCTCTGATACCTGAACTATTGGAATGAATTCGGTCAGCCAAAATCTTTACCAAATTAGATCTCAGAGGAGCGTATAATTTGGTCCGCATTCGACACGGTGACGAATGGAAAACAGCCTTCCGAACCCGTTATGGGCACTATGAATATCTGGTGATGCCTTTTGGACTCTGTAATGCCCCTGCTACCTTCCAGCATTTAATTAATGATGTCCTCCGAGAGTTATTGAACCAATTCGTAGTGGCATACCTGGATGACATCCTTGTCTTCTCAGATAACATCATAGATCATCAGAGACATGTCCGAATTGTCCTTGAGTGTCTCCATAAGAACAACTTGTACATCAAGTTAGAAAAATGCGAATTTGAAAAGACCAGCATGCAATTTCTCGGTTACATCATCTCTCCCGAGTGTTTGAGTATGGACCCAGGCAAGATTCAAGCCATGGTGGAATGGCCAATCCCTCGAAATGAAAAGGACATTCAGAGATTTGTGGGTTTTGCCAATTTCTATAGACGTTTTATTAAAAATTTCTCTGGCATTATTGCTCCAATCACCCAACTCACACAGAAAGAATTCCCCTTCAAATGGTCTCCTAAAGCGGATGCGGCATTCGAAAAATTGAAGTCACTCTTCACATCTGCCCCTATCCTCATCCATCCAAATCCAGAATTACCATTCATCTTGGAAGTGGATGCATCCTACTCCGCTGTTGGTGCCATTCTGTCACAAAGAATTGGACCCAAGATGCTCCTTCATCCATGTGCCTTTTATTCATACCAAATGTCAACAGCTGAATGAAATTATGACATCGGAAACAAGGAACTCTTGGCTATAAAAGCTGCATTCTCTGAGTGGAGACATCTACTGGAGGGGGCCAATCATCCAATGATGGTCTTTACGGATCATAGGAACTTAGAATTCATTCGATCTGCAAAGAGACTGTCTGCACGACAAGCCAGATGGGCTCTCTTCTTTGCAAGATTTCAGTTCCACATCTCATACCGCCCTGGCTCCAAGAATGGGAAAGCCGATGCCTTGTCACGGTCCTTTCCGAATCCTAGTTCAGACAAAGAGCAAGAAGAAACTATTCTTCCAAAAAGAAATTTTTGGGGCGTCACATTCTCTGCCGATCTCCTCACACAAATAAAGGGAGCCTACTCAAATGACACTTTTCTTAAAAAACCTCCTCCGGAAGCAGAACTATTCCTATGTGATGGTCTCTGGAACTGTAAGGATCGTCTGTTCGTCCCTAAGGAGGAAATGTCTGTTCGTCCCTAAGGAGGAAAGATTAGAGGTGCTCCAATTAATGCACGACTCCCGACCCGCTGCTCACCCAGCTGTCCTCAAAACACAGGAACTGTTGTCTCGCTCTTTTTGGTGGCCTAAATTAGCACAAGATGTTAAAGACTATGTCCTCTCCTGTGAGACTTGTGCTAGGACCAAGACCCCTCGAGCATCACCTGTGGGTTTACTGCAGCCTCTTCCGGTTCCAACTCGTCCTTGGGGGTCCATATCAATGGATTTTATTGTTGACCTGCCACGATCAAATGGACATAATACCATCCTGGTAGTGATGGATCGACTTACAAAGATGGCTCACTTCATTGCAGCACAGAATCTTCCTTCTGCAGACCAGACAGCCAAGTTGATTGTGAAAGAGGTGTTTCAGCTTCACGAGGCTCCTGATGAGATCATATCCGATAGAGAGGTACAATTCACTTCAAAATTTTGGAGGACCTTCTGTTCCTCTCTAGGAATTCGTTTAAATTTATCGTCTGGCTATCATCCACAATCCAATGGCCAGACAGAAAGGACCAATCAGACTTTGGAACAATACTTACAATGTTTTGTTTGTCATCTCCAGGATGACTGGATTGATTTCCTACCATTAGCTGAGTTTTCATACAACAACTCACATCATTCATCGACTCAGAAGAGACCCTTTTTCTCAAATTATGGATTTCATCCAACCTTTATTCCTCGTTATCTATCTTCGGGCCCCATTCCGGCAGTCACAGAGAAACTGGAGATTCTGCGAGACATCCAGGAGTCCCTCAAAGAGACACTTCGTGAGACTCAAGTAAAGTACAAAAGAGCAGCAGACCAACACCGCAGACCATCCCTAGAATTTCAAGTCGGGGATAAAGTCTGGCTTTCTACAAAAAATCTACGTCTAAAGGTTCCAACCATTAAATTGGGCAAAAAATACATCGGGCCATTTCGCATCTCAGCACTAATAAATCCAGTGTCCTTCAGATTAGAGCTTCCTGAGACCATCAAAATACACCCTGTGTTTCACTCTTCTCTGCTGAAACCTTTCCGTGAGAACCCATTTCCTGGACGGAGACTTCCTCCCCCTGAACCCGTCCTCGTGGATAACGAGGAGGAATTCATTGTGGAAAGAATTTTGGATTCCAGGTCACACCGAGGGAAACTACAGTACCTGGTTCACTGGGGCTATGGCCCAGAGGAGAGGTCTTGGAAATCCAAAGATTTTGTACATGCTCCGCGACTAGTCAAAGCTTTCCACCGACGATATCCAGACAAGCCTAGCAAGGATCGTCCGGAGAACGCTCTTGGGAGGGGGGAGTAATGTCATATTCTCTAGCCTGCTGTACCCATGCTTGGCCACCGGGACTGCTGCCACTCTCAATGTCTTGTTCTAGCCTGCAGTACCTAAACTTGTCCACCGGGAGTGCTGCTGCTAAACTAAGGAACATTCCAGAACCTGATACCTGACACCTCTGCACCTGTGCTCCACCTCTCAAGCCTGCCTATATAAACATCCCTTTCCTTTTCCTCCTTGCCTGTTGATACTGGTTCCTTAGCTCCTGCAAGGTTACTGTGTTTACTGCTGTGTTAGCTATTGCTATCATCCTGTTCCAGTTTCCTCGTTGCCGACCTCTGCTTGTTTCCTGACTTCGCTACCTGCCGCCTGCCTCGGACCCCTGCTTGTTTCCTGACTTTGCTACCTGCCGCCTGCCTCGGACCCCTGCTTGTTTCCTGACTTCGCTACCTGCCGCCTGCCTCTTATCTCTGCTTGTGACCCCTACTTCGCTCCCTGCTATTCCTGCCACTGGGATCCACTTCAGCCGAAGTCCAATCCTTGACAGTATGTCAAGAAGAAATACGATGATGTACTCTCGACGCAAAACGATTGGCAGCCAACCCATCGAACCCGCAGACCACTTCCTCCCATACGCTTCGACGACTCTGCCGCCGCTGTCCCGGAAATCTTCAGCCCGTCTTCTCCACCCCTCATCCTCGACGCTGCCTCCGCCCTCCCGGAAACCCACAGGCCATCTTCTCCAGTTCTATCTGACGACGCTGCCGCTGGTGAGTCTGAAATCCACGGGTCACTTTCTCCTTTGCTCTTAGACGACTCTGCTTCTCGCCCGGAAATCCAAAGGTCACTTTCTCCATCCCTCTTCGACGACGCTGCCGCTTCTCCTCTACGGATATCCACAGGTCACCTCCTCCACCCCTCTTTGACGACGCTGCTGCTTCTCTCCATGGAACCCCCATCTCATCCTCCGTTGCACCCATCCACCCAGATGTCCACACGCCATGCACAAGAAGCAGCTTGTTAGACCAGATGCTGAATGGGATAAGTGTTGATATCCCCGGGAACTCTATTGTGCTGGCAAAGATAGATCTGCTTCTGGAGACCATGCAACTGTAAATGTGGAGCAACGGATGCTAGATATGGATCAACGGATGCAACATATGGATCAACGGATGGATCGACGGATGGAGAAGATAGAGGCTGACATAGCGGGTATACATCATTTGCTCGGTGTTTATGGCCCTGTTTCCCCGACACCGGAGCAGGAGGGTGACATGGATGTGTTGAATGGGAGCATCGACCCCCTTCCATCACCAAGTGCACCCTCTCCACCAGAAGATGTAGTGTACATGCATGCCGTTGAGGAGGACATGACAACCCCATCAAGACCATGCCAGGAGACAACACGGCGACCAAGACCGGAGGAAAGCTTCCTCCCAGACAAAATACCATCGCCCGTCGCCTCAAGCATACCCGCTCCCAGAAGACCTACATTCGCTTGCATCGATACGGTGCCCGACATCACCCAGTGCGATCTGCCACTGGCGCTCAGGGAGAAGTATAGGGTGATGAGTGCTGGTGCACCCCACAAGTATGCCTTGTTACTTTTTAAGCACCATGTGCCCTACTCTTTGTACTGCGTCTGGGCCTTCAGAGTGAACTACGAAGGAAATTGCGTAAAAAAGGCGCTTCCTGCCAATTTAAGAAAGACCATTCTGGAGGAATTGCGGCGCTTTTATACAATTACAGATCCTGTAATGAAAGGCGTTCGAGACTGCATTAATGGCGTTTTGTGCCATGCAAGGAATCGGCCATGGACGGACAATCTGGTGGACTTTCTGGTTTAATCACGGGTACTGTAAGACCATACTGTTGTGCTGAACTTTACTGTACATGTTTTGACCTGCTGTATTTAAATAAAGGAGATGTTGTTGTGTGTTTTTTAACATGTATTTATGCAGAAATGTTTTAACTTGCTGTACACACACACAGGACATGCACAATTCCAGTCCCCGAGGGCCGTAAACAGACCCGGTTTTCAAGGTTGTCCTGAAAACCGGGCCTGTTTGCTGCCCTCGAGTACTGTACTGGTGCAGTCCTGACTGACTGTTTGCACACCATCCCACTGTACTTTATATGTTTCTTTAATAAAGGAGATGTTGCGTTTTGTAAACTGTATTTTCTGATTAAAGACTTTTTTTAATCACAGGTAAGACCATACTGTTGTTCTGAACTGTATTGTACATGTTTTGACCTGCTGTACTGTATTTAAATAAAGGAGATGTTGTGTGTTTTACTGTAACTGGTATTAATAAAAAAATGTTTGTAAGTTTTAACTTGCATTTATACAGAAATGTTTTAACTTGCTGTACACACACACAGGACATGCACAATTCCAATCCCTGAGGGCCGCAAACAGGCACGGTTTTCAAAGGTTACCCTGAAAACCGGGCCTGTTTGCTGCCCTCGAGGACTGTACTGGTGCAGGCTTGACTGACTGTTTTGCACACCATCCCACTATATTCTGTATGTTTTGACTTGCCGTTCTTTAATAAAGGAGATGTTGCGTTTTGTATATTTTCTGAATAAAGAATTTGTTTTTATAACATGTGACTGTAAACCAGGCCTGCCCAACTCGTAAAGTGAGAAGGGCCGAACTGCTCCAAGGAAAAAAAATTTGGGCCGCACGGGTTAAATCATCATCATCATCATCATCATCTCTCCTCCAGCACCTCTCCATCATCATCATCCTCATCTCCCCCAGAACCCCTCACTATCAACCTTTATAATACTCCCCATCTATCTCTCATACCCAAAACTCTCCCCCTCACCCACACAATACCACCCTCGACATCAAAAACACAATACCCCCTCCACATCCCCCTGCCCATTCCATGTCAGCAGCTCCCCCCCCCCCAAGTCAGCATCCCATGTCAGCATCCCCCCCATGTCTCTCTTCCCTCAATATAACACTCTCTCCCCTTCCCCCTCCTCTCAATGACACTCTCCCCCTCCCCTCAATATGACACTCTCTCCCCCTCCACTCAATATGACACTCTCTCCCCCTCCCCTCAATATGACACTCTCCCCCTCCCTCAATTTGACACTCTCTTCCCCTCCCCTCAATATGACACACTCTCCCCCTCCCCTAAATCACACCCTCTCCCCCTCCTCTCAATATGACTCTCTCCCCCTCCCCTCAATATGACACTCTCCCCCTCCCCTCAATATGACACACTCTCCACCTCCCCTCAATATGACACTCTTCCCCTCCCCTCAATATGGCACTCTCTCCCCCTCCCCTCAATATGACACTCTCTCTCCCTCCCCTCAATATGACACTCTCTCTCCCTCCCCTCAATATGACACTCTCCCTCCCCTCAATATGACACTCTCTCTCCCTCCCCTCAATATGACACTCTCTCTCTCCCTCCCCTCAATATGACACTCTCTCCCTCCCCTCAATATGACACACTCCCCCTCCCCTCAATATGACACGCTCTCCCCCTCCCCTCAATATGACACTCTCTCCCCCTCCCCTCAATATGACACACTCTCCCCCTCCCCTCAATATGACACACTCTCTCTCCCTCCCCTCAATATGACACACTCTCTCTCTCCCTCCCCTCAATATGACACTCTCTCCCTTCCCTCAATATGACACTCTCTCTCCCCTCAATATGACACTCTCTCTCTCCCTCCCCTCAATATGACACTCTCTCTCTCCCTCCCCTCAATATGAAACTATCTCCCCTTCTCAATATGACACTCTCTCTCCCTCCCCTCAATATGAACACTCTCTCTCTCTACCTCCCCTCAATATGACACACTCTTCCCCTCCCCTCAATATGACACTCTCCCCCTCCCCTCAATATAACACACTCTCCCCCTCCCCTCAATATAACACTCTCTCCCCCTCACCTCAATATGACTCTCCTCAATATGACTCTCTCTCTCCCTCTCTTCAATATGACACTCTCCCCCTCCCCTAAATGACACTCTCTCCCCCTCCTCTCAATATGACACTCTTTCCCCCTCTCCTCAATATGACACTCTCTCCCCCCCTCACTCTCCCACAACTCACATCATACCCCCCCTGCACCTCACATCACTTCCCCCCCCCCTGCACCTCACATGTCAGCAGTCCCCCCCTCACATGCCAGCAGCCCCCCCTCACATGCCAGCAGCCCACCCACCCCTCACATGCCAGCAGCCCACCCACCCCACACATGCCAGCAGCCCACTCCTCACATCCCTGAGGGCCGCAAACAGGCACGGTTTTCAAAGGTTACCCTGAAAACCGGGCCTGTTTTCTGCCCTTGAGGACTGTACTGGTGCAGGCTTGACTGACTGTTTTGCACACCATCCCACTATATTCTGTATGTTTTGACTTGCCGTTCTTTAATAAAGGAGATGTTGCGTTTTGTATATTTTCTGAATAAAGAATTTGTTTTTATAACATGTGACTGTAAACCAGGCCTGCCCAACTCGTAAAGTGAGAAGGGCCGAACTGCTCCAAGGAAAAAAATTTGGGCCGCACGGGTTAAATCATCATCATCATCATCATCTCTCCTCCAGCACCTCTCCATCATCATCATCCTCATCTCCCCCAGAACCCCTCACTATCAACCTTTATAATACTCCCCATCTATCTCTCATACCCCCATCTCTCCCCCTCACCCACACAATACCACCCTCCACATCAAAAACACAATACCCCCTCCACATCCCCCTGCCCATTCCATGTCAGCAGCTCCCCCCCCAAGTCAGCATCCCATGTCAGCATCCCCCCATGTCTCTCTTCCCTCAATATAACACTCTCTCCCCTTCCCCCTCCTCTCAATGACACTCTCCCCCTCCCCTCTAATATGACACTCTCTCCCCCTCCACTCAATATGACACTCTCTTCCACTCCCCTCAATATGACACTCTCCCCCTCCCTCAATTTGACACTCTCTTCCCCTCCCCTCAATATGACACACTCTCCCCCTCCCCTAAATCACACCCTCTCCCCCTCCTCTCAATATGACTCTCTCCCCCTCCCCTCAATATGACACTCTCCCCCTCCCCTCAATATGACACACTCTCCACCTCCCCTCAATATGACACTCTTCCCCTCTCCTCAATATGGCACTCTCTCCCCCTCCCCTCAATATGACACTCTCTCTCCCTCCCCTCAATATGCCACTCTCTCTCTCCCTCCCCTCAATATGACACTCTCTCCCTCCCCTCAATATGACACACTCCCCCTCCCCTAAATGACACGCTCTCCCCCTCCCCTCAATATGACACTCTCTCCCCCTCCCCTCAATATGACACACTCTCCCCCTCCCCTCAATATGACACACTCTCTCTCCCTCCCCTCAATATGACACACTCTCTCTCTCCCTCCCCTCAATATGACACTCTCTCCCTTCCCTCAATATGACACACTCTCTCTCCCCTCAATATGACACTCTCTCTCTCCCTCCCCTCAATATGACACTCTCTCTCCCCCTCCCCTCAATATGACACTCTCTCCCCCTCTCAATATGACACTCTCCCCCCCCCTCAATATGACACTCTCCCCCTCCCCTCAATATAACACACTCTCCCCCTCCCATCAATATAACACTCTCTCCCCCTCACCTCAATATGACTCTCCTCAATATGACTCTCTCTCTCCCTCTCTTCAATATGACACTCTCCCCCTCCCCTAAATGACACTCTCTCCCCCTCCTCTCAATATGACACTCTTTCCCCCTCTCCTCAATATGACACTCTCTCCCCCCCTGCAACTCACATCATACCCCCACTGCACCTCACATCACTTCCCCCCCCCTGCACCTCACATGTCAGCAGTCCCCCCCTCACATGCCAGCAGCCCCCCCCTCACATGCCAGCAGCCCACCCACCCCTCACATGCCAGCAGCCCACCCACCCCACAAATGCCAGCAGCCCACCCCTCACATGCCAGCAGCCCACCCACCCCTCACATGCCAGCAGCCCACCCACCCCTCACATGCCAGCAGCCCACCCACCCCTCACATGCCAGCAGCCCACCCACCCCTCACATGTCAGCAGCCCACCCCCCCTCACATGCCAGCAGCCTACCCACCCCTCACATGTCAGCAGCCCACCCCCCTCACATGTCAGCAGCCCACCCCCCCTCACATGTCAGCAGCCCACCCCCCTCACGTCAGCAGCCCACCCCCCTCACATGTCAGCAGCCCACCCCCCTCACATGTCAGCAGCCCACCCCCCTCACATGTCAGCAGCCCACCCCCCCTCACATGTCACCAGCCCACCCCCCCTCACATGTCACCAGCCCTCACCCCCCCTCACATGTCAGCAGCCCACCCCCCCTCACATGTCAGCAGCCCACCCCCCCTCACATGTCAGCACCCCCCCTCACATGTCAGCAGCCCACCCCCCACCTCTGCACCAATCTGTTTTTCACACACCCCCACCTCTGCACCAGCCCGTTTTTCACACACACACACACCTCTGCCTCTTTTAGATCAGCACATCCTCTCTCCCCGGTACTAAGCCCCGCCCCCGGCATGCTCTGACCTCCCCGGCATCCTGCATCCTCCTCATGCTGCCTCTGCCCCCGCTCACTGCAAAACCCGGGGGCGGGATGGGGGGGGGGGGGCAGTGGAGGAGGGGAGGGGGATGAATCGCCGCCATTTTTTTTTTTTAATTTATTTAATAATTAACTGGCGCCCGGCCGGAGTCACTGCGGGCCACACAGAGAGGTCAGGCGGGCAGCATGCGGCCCTCGTGCCATATGTTGTGCAGCCCTGCTGTAAACCATACTGACTGACTGTAAATGTTTTTACTTTCTGTACATAAATGTTTTCACTAGCAGTAAACCATACACCTGTTGATGTTTTGAATTGCTATGCACTTAAGATGTTTCTACATTGTACAGTATTTGTAAATAAATGTTTTTGTACTTACTACACCAATAAAAGAACATGTTGATTTGTTTTATATTGTTCCATTGGCTCCTTTGCTACTGTAACAAAATACAGTGTTTATAGAATGTACACTACTGTCCTGGCATACTGTACTGTATACTGTAGGCATGCTCAGTACAAGAGTATTAAAAAAAATAGAAGACACATACTGTACTGTATGTACTGGCACTGTATAGAAGACACATACTGTATGTACAGTACTGTAATACATGTAGAATAAATGCATAGTTTTTATTTTTTTGGGTTTATTACACAGTATACTGTATATAAAAAAGTATTGTATACTGTACAGCCGGAAAACATCAGCATACTGTTTCAGGTACAGTATTCTATCCTAATCAATAACAACGGCCACTAAACTGTAGACTCCGGTACGTGGGTTTTTAAATCTGATTCAGCAATGTGCAGGCATTGTTACACAAAGCGATATTATCCATCGAAATCCCTCCATTAGCCGTTTTCTTTTCTGAGGAAAAACAAAAAGAAAAGTTTTACTGTAATGGTCAGCCCCCTAAAGAAGTTCCCAGCCAGTCCCACCAATAATTTTCTCGGGGGGTGTCTCCTGTTCACATGCGCATGCGCCTACCGTGTCATGACACGCATATGCGTTTCAAGAAGGTTCCAATGCTCATGCGCCTAGCGTTACACCAATTGTTCAGTATCTGCAGCACAGTACTGGAGAAGCCGCTCAGCCAATAATATTGCTTACAGGAGAATCGCTTGACTTTTGAATCGCACCGATAGTGATACTGTATTGTCAAAATAAAAAAAACACATAAAATAATACGGCAACAATACTCACCATAGAATTTCCCATTTAGCTGGCGCCGGCGCTGGGCCACTGCCAGTCCAGTGTTCTTGATCATCCACGTCGATAGTTTGCAGCGGGACTAGTCTACCTGTAGTCAGCTGATGAGGCTGGAAATTGCTTAGGTACATGCAAGCTTGATCGAAACTGCACGCGAAATCCGGCTCAGGCTTTCTGGATAGACAGCAAGGGTTGTCACTGACGGTGGGACCGTTAATGGAAGCCGGTGCTGGTGCATTGCTTGGCAGCGACTGTCGTTTCTTAGTTGGTTTAAACATGACCTTTCACCTTTTGCCGTCTGCACGATCATAGATACAGGAAAAAGCCGGTGATACACACCAATACCCTCCAACAAATTGTGGCTCAATACGATAAAAACAGGGATCGCTAAATAACCTTTTCCTTATTGCACGCTTCAACGTATGAGGAGCTGGCGAAAATTTGTAATAGTCATAGTTTTCGATAAAATACTGATAAATTTGAACAACTGTTGCCATATTATCATCTGTTGCATTAATTGCGTCCCATATCAAATACGTGTAACTTCTGTCGGGTTTTTGGAAAACAGGCTGCACTTGAACACTCATGGCGACGGCTCTCTGGAGAATACTGTAACAGAAACTGTTCTTTGTCTTTCTTTAATATGAAAAGCCCAAATTGATACATTTTTGCAACCTCTTCCTTCAGTCTCAAGGCCAATTTACAAAAGCACACTGTGGTATCTTTTTTACACGAAAGACCTGCAAGTCGACACATTACTGAAGCGCATGCGCATTACAATTCATGAATATCTGCCATCTGGCGGACACGCGAAGAATTGCAACCTATTAAATCTGAACCATTATCAATAAACGCATCAACCGTGCGTCAACCGCGCATGACCCGCGCATGACCCGTGGCTGAGAACGCAAAATGAATGCAGCATGCTCCCGGTGAAGTGCGTTGCATTCCAGGAAAAAGCCAGGGAAAAACCGGCGATGTGTTAGAATAAAATGAGCCGCAGCAGTATATATCTTAACTGCCCTATACCTACATCGAAATAACCTAAACTGCTTTCTACCAGATCTGACTCTCAAGCTTCAGACGGGTGACATTGAAATCCTCCCTAACCCAGAATACAGGTAGGGAACACCTCCCCTCCAACATACTGTATAACATTGTAGGGATGAGGGTACCTGGACATTAAGGGACTGCGGATCAGGTAAGATCCCAGGCAGGATTGCTGCTTTAGAAAATTGTGAAGCGGGAGCATCCAGACACTTGTTAAGGGCTGCAGAAAACTAGTCATTCACATGTGGCTTTTTTTTAGATTCAACATTTACACACACACACACACACGTAACAAGGACTAATTGTAGTAAAGTATAAATGTAATACAATAAATAAACTATTATGTCAAAAACGAATGTTCTTCTTAGTTCTTACTAGGAATTTTTTCAATTCCTTTTTTTTTTAAAAAGCGGGGCTAGGGTTGGAGCTATGGGCGGGGCTAGGAGGTGATTAGGTAGATTTTTGGGTGATTTGTCAAGCACTAAATATATATATATAGTGCTTGACAAATCACCCAAAAATCTACTCGCCGAACCAAAAAATCTAATCACCACTTAGCACACACATACACATACACATATATACACACACACACACACACACAGACTCACACACAGACTCACACACAGACACACACACACACACACACACACACACACACACACACACACACACACACACACACACACACACACACACACACACAACGTATACAAAATACGTGGAGAGATACCAATGAATTAAAATGAACATACCTGAGACACGTGTGAAATATGCTAATTTAGATATACAGTACATATACATTGTAAAACATATTCAAATGACTTATGAGGAGGGCATCCTAGAACAGACTACAAGCCTGACAGTTTATCCATAAGCACAGTGTGGTGAAAAGCTGACCAAAACTTATGCTGACCTTCATATTTGAAAATCACAACTGAAAGTCAGCTCCTCAATTCTGCACCATGGTCCACTCACGGAATAATTCAATCCCAGCATCTGTGTATTGCTCAACTGCATCAGGATCCAGTCACAAATCTGCAGGTCCCTGCCCTCTGCCTGTCTGAAGAGCAGTATGCCTGATTTCTCATTGGGAACAATAACTGTGAGTAACTCCTCAATGGAAATCAACCAATACACACATAATTACATATCCTGTTGAAAGACTTACAGAGTGTATTCTTTTAAGTTGCTCAGAGTACTACTCACAACAGATTCTAAGTGCACCTACGGATGCAGGGGCCATTATCCGAACATTTCACTGAGCCGTTTTCGTGAACTTTGCTGTATTCAATGCAACATTCACTCGTTATTCTTCTGTGAACACTGCCCTAAATACCGCCAATCACACCAGTCACATCAGTGTTTACCGCAGTTGATTTCTTTGAATTACCTGGATTCTGATTTCTTTGGGTGCAATGCTTCGCGTATCTGTGAGGTGGCAGAAATGAATGAATTGTAATGTGTACAGTACTGTGCTACTGTGTCAATTTGTAGGTGTATAAAAAACAGATAAAAACCAAGTCTACAGTACCACCGTGGTTTATTGTGAATCGACCTTGGTCCTTGAAGACGCTGAAGATGATATAAAATTTAGGTGTTTCATATAAAAACCTCTAAGAATCAATGCTGTTGGCTTTTTTCAACATTCTTAACCCTGCACAATTGGTGACTGGACTGGACACCATGTGTATACCGTACACGTATAAAAAACCTGCCTGTAGTTATGCATTTTTAATATGTTCTACAATTAATGCTGCAACAGATAAAATGGTGACTTTATCAGAAATATATGATTATTTCATTTTCAACTATGAGTTTTACAAATTTTTCACCTGATGCTCGTGGGTGGAAGCATTCGGTAAGGCTCACCTTAACTAACGATCATTGTTTTTTTTGCATTTCCCCTCCACCGAGAGATAGGAGAGGTTATTGGTGTGTGATCCCAGATTTTTACAGTATGTTTGACCATGGCTACTGCAAAAGGAGAAAGGTCTGGTTTAATCCATATAAGATTTGTCTATCCAAATCCAGCAATGAGCCAGCGCCGGCACCAGCACCGGCACAAGCATCGGCACCAGCACTGGCTTACAATAATGGTCTGACCATCAGTGAAAACCTGCTGAATGGCAATCCATGCTACCTGTCCCACCAGATTACCCGCAAAAATTCCAGCCTGATATCCAGCCATATTACACGTACCAGCATGCTTACGTGCATCAACATGCTTACCAGCTTCATCAGCTGTCAACTACAGGTGTAGCAGGCCAGCTGTCACCTGTCAACTATAATGCAGACTACAGGAGTGACAGTGGCTCATCTCCACCCGTTTTGCAAAGTTTATAATGAAGGTAAATATAATTTACAGTACTGGAGTATACTGTATAGCCCAGGTCCCCCATCTGGACTCCCCTTTAGACCCCCTCACCTTCGCTGCGGACGGGAGCTCTGCGGGTAGTATGGGTGTCAGCGGGAACTTGCATGTGCCTCCGATGTGGCTGGGGAGAGTCTTGGGGCCGCCAGAGTGGTGAGAGCCTCGCTGGAGCTCTGAGGGGAGCAAGTACTCAGGGTGCCGCCATCTTGCATCTGCGCACGCATGTGCAGTGTCTTCCCCTAGCGTGGTGGCCATTACAATAGTGCGCGTGCGCAGAAGGTAGCGCAAACGGCGGTCAGTGCAAGGAAAGGTGCCACTGGGGAACTACAGTTCCCAGCAGCCCCTGGAGCTGTTAATCACATGCTGCAGCAGAGCCAATAGGGCTCCAGGATCCCCCTGCTCTAATATTGATTCTATTTGCGCGCTGCATACCACATCAGTCGGAGCTGGGACAAAGAAGGAGTAGGTTGTATGTGCAGGTGTCTGTGGCACCTGCACTAGGCCATTTACCCTCTCTTAGGCTCCAGCTAGGCCACCCTCAGCTTGTGGTTGCTGCAGGGACAGGTCCATTGATAGGGACACTTCCCCTGTAGTACCAGAGTGAGGGAAACAGCCAGGACGTTGTTGCATCCTGGCCTCAGGTGATCTGGGACCAGGCACCTGCAACCAAGAGACATTGCATACAGTGTTACCATCAACAAGGGACCCACCCACCGTAGAGGTGGAGGTGTCACTATTCATCAACGGATCCGTGGTTCCCATCTGTATCAGCGGCGCGCCTGGGTGTGGGAGAACCCGGCAGGTACCCAACTCACCAGTGCAGCAACTCAACACTTTAGTGGGGCAGCGCTGTCTCACACATTTGGGTGAGTTGAATCTTTGGGGGCACTGGGAAGGTTCGGTGCCAGGAGCACCTCAGTATATTGGGGTAAAACCCACTGGGGTGTGGACACGGTGTCAGGGAGGCACGGTGCGGGGTTACGGCCTTGCAAGGCCAGTGTTATAGTTGTGGTATTATTCTATGTGGTGTACAATCATTCTGCTATCTATAGTAAACTTGTTCTAACTATACTATTGTGTATTGATTATATGTGTCCTGTAACAGGGTCACTCTACCCTATAGAATGCCATACAGGTGGAGGCGCTACCGAGCATCACTCAGGTGCACCCCAGGTTCCCAACGGCAGAGGCTCAGATCTCCTGGGCACCATCAGGTATTGCACCACATTCACACACCGTACCCACATATCTCCCATGGGTGAGGGGAAAGTGCGCTACACTTTATTACACTATATAGTACAGTATTAAGTTTAAAGCTACAGTTCAAGCTGCCGTTTAAAAAAAATATATATTATATATATTTATTTTTTAAACAATACAGTATGTGCATCAATACAATATGCACACAGACAAGTGATTAGCTGCAGATCGGTCCGTTCTCCTGTAATCAATCGCTTTGCTCAGGGTTATTTAATTCAATTCTTGCACAGCATTATTGAAAATGTAGTCCTGCAATATGTTACTACAGTAGATACAATTGGTGGGCTGGTAGGGAGAGGGCGGGGCTCAAGAGCAGGAGCCTATCTGAAGCTTGTTCTTACAGTACAGAACTGATTTATTTAAAAAAAAAACACACATGTAGGATATTGCTTGAACTGCTGCTTTAATTCCCAATGACACTATAGTAGTGTACAGTATGCTTGCCATACAGTATCAATGCTTGTACTCATGCACTCATTTTTTTTTTCCAGAAAAGAAACTTTGACATCAAGCGGCAAAAGATAAGGAGGAAGTTATATTGAACTAATATCACTTTTTTTAAACGTTGCTTGCGCATTGTGAATTTGATTTAAAAATCCAACGAGGATAACAATTTTAAGTGACAATGTAATTTTTATTGAGAAGGAGAGAATAATTGTGAGCTTTATACAAAATCTTATACAGTATGATGCTATGTTTTCATATTTAATAAATTTTTACATTGTTATCATCACTACTGTTTTATTTTGTAAATGACATTGCATTTAGCAGTACTGTATAATTACAGTAGACGCATGTGTTATTAATTCTGCTAAGACATTTGGCCAAAATGACTTCACTACCAGTGTGAATGTCAAGTCTGAAGAAAAAGAAAAAAAAAGGCAGAACCATTCCTTTTTTTTTCTTTTCTTCTAGACAAGGGCTTAATAAATGAGTCATTTGAAGAAAACATTGTGTGGTGCATGTTTTTAATATTTTATCAATTTTTACATTCTTAAAATCACATACTTTTTATTTCTATATGAGGTGGCATACTCTCATTTGTATTTTTTTTTTTGGTGGGGGGGAGGTTACAGTATACCTGTACTATGGAAAATCTTCACCTTTTTGCTAGGGTTGGTCTGCTTTGCATACAGTTTATGGAAGTAGCTCATACACACATATGTACTGTTGTGAGAACTTTGATTATAAAACTGTTCAAATGATTTCTTTGAACTACAGTATACAGAATAATCCTGCACACCAGGTCTGGCAAATTGAGTTGCACCTCTCTCTCCTCCCCCCCCCCCCCCCTCACAAAGCAAAATGCATTCAACTACTTATCAACACCTCCCCCTCAGAAAGGAATTCTTTCCCATGTACAGTATACAGTATGAACTCATAACGTTAATCTTCAAATTACAATTACACACACTTGCTGAACTGTACGGCAATAAAAGACAGGGTGAATTGCACGTAGATTTTTAGATTTTAAAACAACAACTCGCAATCGCCCACTTAAGTTTCAACGCTATTGCAGACAATGCTAAAATGCCATTTCCTACACCCGATAAAAATACTAGTAAACACGTGTCTTAAAGCGGGAAAGTTTGAATAAATCATGCGGCACAACCTGGGTATGCCCAGGAATACAAATTGTGAAATGTTTGGATAACGACCGCTGCATCTGTACTTCAGCTCATGTCTACGATACTCAGTTCCATACTTTGACTTGCATTCAAAATTCACCCCTAAGTTTACTTTGAAGGTAAAAAATCCTTTATACTGTACCATATTGTATGTCTTAATTTATATAGCGCCATTAATGTACATAGCGCTTCACAGTAGTAATACATGTGGTAATCAAATAAATAACAGATAATATAAATAACAGATCATGGGAATAAGTGCTTTAGACATAAAAGTAATATTAAGGAAGAGGAGTCCCTGACCCGAGGAGCTTACAGTCTAATTTGTAGGTAGGGAGAACGTACAGAGATAGTAGGAGGGAGTTCTGGTAAGTGCGTCTGCAGGGGGCCAAGCTTTATGTATCATGTGTTCAGAATATCCACAGTGCTATTCATATGCTTCTTTAAGCAAGTGTGTCTTAAGGTGGGTCTTAAAGGTGGATAGAGAGGGTGCTAGTCGGGTACTGAGGGGAAGGGCATTCCAGAGGTGTGGGGCAGTCAGTGAAAAAGGCTTAAGGCGGGAGAGGGCTTTAGATACAAAGGGGGTAGAAAGAAGACATCCTTGAGAAGAACACAAGAGTCTGGATGGTGCATAACGAGAAATTAGGGCTGAGATGTAAGGAGGGGCAGAAGAGTGTAAAGCTTTAAAAGTGAGGAGAAGAATGGAGTGTGAGATGCGGGATTTGCTCGGAAGCCAGGAGAGGGATTTCATGAGGGGAGATGCTGAGAAAGATCTAGGAAAGAGTAGAGTGATTCTGGCAGCAGCATTTAGGATAGATTGTAGGGGAGACAGGTGAGAGGCAGGAAGGCCGGACAGCAGGAGGTTACAGTAATCAAGACGGGAGAGAATGAGGGCCTGAGTCAGAGTTTTAGCAGTCGAGCAACAGAGGAAAGGGCGTATCTTTGTTATATTGCGGAGGAAAAAGCGACAAGTTTTAGAAATGTTTTGAATGTGAGGGGCGAATGTGAGAGAGGAGTCGAGTGTGACCCCTAGGCAGCGTGCTTGGGCTACTGGGTGAATGATCGTAGTTTCAACAGTAATGTGGAAGGAGGTAGTAGGGCCAGGTTTGGGAGGAAGTATGAGGAGCTCTGTTTTAGCCATGTTGAGTTTAAGGCGGCGGAGGGCCATCCAGGATGATATAGCAGAGAGACATTCAGAAACTTTGGTTTGTACAGCAGGTGTAAGGTCGGGTGTTGAAAAGTATATTTGTGTGTCGTCAGCATAGAGGTGATAATTAAACCCATAAGATGTTATTAGGTCACCTAGAGAGAGAGTGTACAGAGAAAAGAGAAGAGGTCCCAGGACAGAGCTCTGGGGTACCCCCACAGAGAGATCAATAGAGGAGGAGGTGGTGTTAGCAGAAGAGACACTGAAAGTACGATGGGAGAGGTAGGATGAGATCCAGGATAGAGCTTTGTTCCGAATACCAAGAGTATGGAGAATGTGAAGGAGAAGAGGGTGGTTCACGGTGTCAAATGCTGCAGAGAGGTCGAGTAGTATGAGCAGTGTGTAATGACCTCTGTCTTTGGCAGCTTGGAGGTCGGAGGCACGGAGATATAAAGGCCGCGGTTTTGTTTATTTACAATGACAACTGGAGATAGCTACTGTCCCGGTTCGCGCCGGAAGTGCTCGGTGCTGGTAACGCAACGGGGGGTGGGGGGGCACCCGGAAGTATGTCCCGGTGACCTGACCCCTCGCTTAAAACCGCTTTACCAGCCCCGAGCCCCTTCCGGCAGGACGAGCACCTACCCCCCCCAACTGCCGCCGCGACAAAGTAAATTGGCCCAACTTTGACCCTTCCATCTAGCTCTTTCCGTCTCCGTTTTCGATCCCGTCTATCTTGGCTTCTGTGGAATAAAGAGAGGTTATACCGGCCCCCGTGATTGTGATGATCCTTAACTAAGAAAAGGGATGGGTGGGTGGGATTCTGTTGCGAGCCAGGAGAAAGTGGCTGATCCTTGCTCCTGGCCGCAGGTATAACCCCCCTTCAGGACCCTCCCCCGGCTTGCCCCTGGACACTCCTGTGGCCCACCTGGTTCGAGGAGGCTGCGCCCCCCGGTCACTGCTGTGCAGCCCAATTGGGCTGGCCCGCTCTATGACCAGGGAGGCGCGAGTATCCCCCCCTACCCGTTTACACTAATTACACGGTAATGACCTAATGACGAGAAGGACAACGTTTTGGAGGTATAAAGGCCGCGGCTTTGTTTATTTACAATGACAACTGGAGATAGCTACTGTCCCAGTCCGCGCCGGAAGTGCTCGGTGCTGGTAACGCAACAGGGGGGGCACCCGGAAGTATGTCCCGGTGACCTGCCCCCTCGCTTCAGCCCGCTTTACCAGCCCTGAGCCCCTTCCGGCAGGACGAGCACCTACCCCCCCAATTGCCACCACCGACGGGCGTATTTAAACCCCTTAAATTAGGCCCGTACCGCCATACCCCCGCTAACCTCCTCCAATCCCTCCTGTAGGTTGTTATTCAGCATGTCTGCCCCTATGTCAGACAGATATGCCCCGTCCTTCCTGAACCAACCGCCTACCTCGAAGCTAAACTGTGGGTGATGTATTACCCACCCACCGCATTGCTTCACGAATATCCCCACCTTTCTGTTCAACCGTTTCTGCGTCTTGTTTACCCGCCCTGGGTTCCGCGCCCCTCTCCAAACGCGCCTGCAAATGATGTCTGGCCATACTACCTGAATCCCTGGCCAAAAAAAACATAATACGTGCCAGATCCTGCTTGATCTGGTGGAATAATTCTGTGGACAGCACTGCCACCAAATCGTTACCCCCTGCGTGGATAACGATGATGTCTGGTGCCCTCCTGTCCCTGGCCCGTGAACTAAGCAGCGGGAAAAGCTGTCCCCATCGCATCCCTCTCACCCCCCACCATGTTACCTCAGCCTGCTCTGTGCCCGACCCCAGGTTTCCCACGTACGGTCGTGAGAATGCCCTTTTACCAGCCATGCAACATCTAAAATCCTCGTCGTAACTCCACCAGCACATACCCCCGTGTTTTTGAAACGCTCTCCTGATTGTGTCCTGGTACTTAAGACATAGCATAACTGTGGCTCCTTCTCGCCCGCCAATATCCCAAATGCCTGTGACCAGTTGGTAAAAGTGTGCAGGAACAAACGTTTTTTCAACGTCCTCCTTCCTAGCCTCCCCATTCTTGTCTGATTTAGCTACTGCCTCGTTATACCCAGAAGTGGAGACAGTATGTCGACGTAATCTCCCGCCCAAATAGTTTCTTTGACCTCTGGTGATAAATGTGACCCCACTGATCGCGAAACTGCAGTGTACGAGTCTCCGTATGCCGCATCCGGCAACCGTTTTGATGTTGCCCCAGTCCCGCCCCTGTGGTTTCAGCCCCACTCCCCCCTTGCCCCAACAATATGTTTGTGGCTGAACCCACTCCTACTATGCCAACTGCCGACACCTGGCCCTTTCCTTGTTCGTGCGCCTGCGTGGGCCCTACCGCGGTTGCCGCCGCTTCCTGGCTGACTGGTGGTGCTATCTACGCAACCCCTGGGGCCTTCGCTTCCTCCAGCCACCAAGCCCAGGACCCTGAGTTGCTGCTACTGGTGTTACCCCGGCTCCGCTGATGCCCTCTTGCGCTTCGCTGGACTTGACCTACTGCTGCGGCACAGTTTATTCGAGCATTTGCCCGTTCTGTGCCGCAGCAGTAGCCTGGCGCGCGCCCGAGTGTGACGGGCGCACGCCGAAGCAGCGGAAGAGCGCCCTCCGATCGGGGCGCTCTCCCTACCGCTGCCGGGTCCGCCGGGTCCCCCAGAACCCCCTGCCGCTGTCCCGCGATCGCGGGACACCAGGGCTCCCTCGGGGAGCCCCTGGACACCCGAGGGGCGGCCACTAGCAAGCCGGGAGATTTCCCGGCTTGCGGTACCGACCACACTTCAATAAAGTGTGTCGGTAGTGTAAGCCTGCAGCCAATAACGCTACCTGGATGCACTTTACTACCGCGTTGACCAATCTCGCCTCGGCATCGTTTGTGCCCCCCAAGTCCGACAATGGCGGCATTGGAGAACTGGTGATGCCTGGCAAGGTACCGACTTCCCTGTTTGCACCTGACTTTTTAGGCTTACCCTGTGATGCCCCTGTCCCCGGCGGCGATGCGAACCGCCTGTCGAGACCAACCCCCCGGGTGCGCACTCTCCTTCCCTTCCTTTGATGATTTGACGGGGGGCTGGCGCACTTACGAGCCGTGGACAACGTACCAGCGCCGTGAAGCGAGGTCGATCGTGTCACGACAGCTCCTGATTTTCCTGTAAGAGTAGACGATATTGTTCCCCAAAGGCTTGTCAGCTATTATGTGATATTGTCCCCTTATGCCTCGAGACAACCTGAGTTCCGGCGGATAGCCAACTGGGGCTTGTCCCCCCCCGCATCGTGCCCGCTGGTGGCCTCACGTGCTCCGCCACTCTTTTTCTTTAGTTGGTGCCATCCACCACACCCGGCCCGCCTGCTGTTCAGACTGCGGCCGGACCCTCTTTTTTTATTTTTTTTATGTGTGTGGCGCCCATCCCAAGTGGTCCCTGCCTTCAGGCTGCGTCCCCCCTGCCACGGCCTCTCCCCCGACAGGCTTTGGCTTCCCTCATGGACACTGACGTACCCTTATGTAGCGCCGCTGGTGTCGTGCTCCACCGCTGGGACCTCCTTTGCCACTTGATGACGGCCACGCCTCGGCGCACGTGGCCTCGTAACCACCTTGCGTGCTTTCACGCCCGCTCGCCCCAGCATCCCGCTGCCATTGAAACCACCCCTCCTCTAGCTTATGTGCCTCCGCGAGGAGCTGCATGGTACTGGTCTGTAGGGCCATCCCTGCTAATGTTGTATGTGTACTGGAAGCTTAGCGTATATCCTGGCCTTAATGCGCTATCTTGTTAAACGCTATGTCTGCTTCTGGCCCTAGCGCGAACTCTCGCCTGACCAATCTGTCCGATAAAGCTGGTATCCTCTGACTTGTTGCCAGACCGCTTTTTACAGCTGCAATAAGATAAAATGCAAGTTAATGAATGTCTTGACTGCCCTGGCCAATCCGCCCCAAATTTTTTTTTTTAATATATATATCGGCATGCCAGTTTGCCATTTCCGGCCAGGCCGTGGATGATGCCCACTGCCGTCCCTGCATTCCCTTCATTAACCTGTGCAGTATTTCCCCGTGCAGTGTCTCTTTCCTACGTCTGCACTGTGCCCTGAGCTCTTTTTGTGTTACTCCTTGATACCCGTTCCTAACTAAATAATTGTGTCCCTGCGCCTAATGCGTTGCCACCGCTGACCCGCGTTACCACCGTATTGGCCCATGTGTGCCCCATACCCATTGGCCCATGTGTGCCCATGTGGACCCTTGTCCCGCACTTTTTTTTTTTTTTTTGGCGGCCATATCCCAAAGCCCTGGGAAACTCCCAGGGTTGTTCCAATCTTCCAAAGTGGGAACAACGGGCACAGCCTCAAACTACGGGCCAAACTCTTATCTTCCCATACTATACAAAGTCATGGGAAATTATGGCCGCTCCCAAATGAGCGATCGCTGCATCAAGCCAGATTTCCCTGACCCATTCCAGTCTGGCTCTCGTCCCAAACACTCCTCGGTGAGTACCCTGCTAAGACATTGTCATGAAATCCGATGTGACATGTAACAACTCACTGGCGCAATATTCCTAGCCTTCTTCAAGGCTTCTGATAATGCTGATCCGTTATCCTGCTTAACCCGCTATCGAGCTCTGGGATAGTGAAGCCTGTTTTAAACTGGTTTCATTCCTACAGATCAGGTGGACCCCCAACATATGTCCATCTCATGCTCTAACTCCACCCCTCGGATGCCACCTGTGGTGACCCGCAAGACTCTGTTCTGGGGCCCCATTTCTACTCAGCAATCATCCAGCTTATAAAGGAAGCCTCAACGGACATGCCTGCAACCGACCCAATCTTATGAGTGACTCGCTCCCCGACCACGGACACCTACTGCCGTCTGACTGTGAGACTTGACAATTGGCTTTCCCAGCAGACTGACTATAACAATGGTAATTGTGACCAAGGCTAAATGTTAAAAGCTTTCCAAGACTGAGCTCCAGATCAGACCACCGCTAAACCACCCTAACTCCTGTTTGTAGTTTCAATACTCGGGCATATGGTTTGACTCCCATTCAACCTTCGGGATCCCCATTGCTACCCAGCCAACCAAAACCTATGCCAACTATGTGTACTTTATAGGAACAATTTCTCCCCAACTCTGTTGATCAGAGCGTGCATCGCACCGCGGATGCCAATGCCAAATTATCGACTATGGGAACATAATAAATGGCTCACCATAAGCCGTGTGGCGTGGGAGGGGCAGTCGCAAGATGCGCCTATTCGTATACATATCTGGATTCCAATGCCGAAATAGCTGCCTTGCTAATGTAACTTCCCCTTCTTAAACCCAAACACCCGTGCCTAGGGTGTCTATGGACAGTATGTTTTTCTGGCTTTCATCCCCCCAATCATTTTATTCAGCTATTCAGGTATCCCCCAATCAGTTTATTCAGGTATCCCTCTATCCCAGTTTATTCAGGTATCCCTCTATCCCCCCCACACAGCACCAACTCCTAGACTCCAAGAAAGTAACTTTAGGCACTGTTAAGGATTGGACTCGCTGTGCGAACCATTACTCTATTATTAAGACTTCAGTCGTAATCTGCTTGCTCGCACGCCATTACCCACTGTGACGTAATAAATGGATTTTAACTATCTTGTGAGATTTATAAATACCTATTGTAACTACATATATAGTATTTATAAATATAATGCCAGTACCACTCCGCTTCTGGCTCAAATGCTACGAGGTCATACCCAATTCTTTACCTACCCAAAGGAATAGGCACAGTTAAGGAATGGACTCACTGTGAGAACCATTCCTCTTTTCCCTCCTAGCAGTTAAGACTTCAGTCGTAATATGCTTGCTAGTACGCCATTAACCACTGTGAAGTAACACATGGATTTTAACAAATCTTGTGAGCTTCATAAATACATATTGCAACTACATATATAGTATTCATAAGTATAATGCCATATAGTTCCATACCAACTTAAGGGTGCACCAACTAAACATTATTCTCATTGGGGACAGTGTTGAGGTTTGGGGTAAGAAGAGAATATCTAGTGTTTGAAAGGTTTATTATTGTGTGCTAATTCTTAATCTATCTGAACAATATGCATAACTCTCTGTTTATTGTCCAAAGCTACTGTTCAGGTCGTTTTCTGCCAAAAATCTCTATTAAAAGGGAATGGAGATTTTATATTGAACATGCGCCTTACAGCCCAAACAGCGACACAGTGGGTACACTGGGGGCTATGCATACAGAATTTTTTTAATTCAAACTAATTAAGTGCATTGCGTCAAAAAGTAATTTTCTTACATAAAATCATATCAGCATATGTTGGTATGTCATTATTCATGTTTGGCGCCCATTTTATTAGTCTTTGTATGGTGTGCGTTATGTTCATACATATGATTCCATTAAGAATTATGTGTGCCTACTTATTTTTCTGACAAGAAAAACTTGACTAACAATTTTGACATACCTATAGCGCACAAATGGAATTGAATACTTGAAGTTTACTATTGCATATTATTTACATATGTGCACCATGGACAACATCCAAAGTGAACCTCTAACTCCACCCCCAGGCTCATGTTTTTTTTTTTATTTAGAAGTTGACACACACATCGCACAACACTTACAGATTGTTTTTATACAGAGATGAACGAACGTGCTATTCTTCAGTGTGTCAGTTTTATGACAAAATGACTTAAACCGACACTTTATACACAGCCTCCCATGGTTTATTGTATGTACTTCAACATAAAAGAGCAAGCTGAAATGCAACACCTCAGTGGGATTTATCTGCCATGTCTGCAAATTTGCTATTATTTTTACATTAATTTAGCACACACTTTTCTATTCCAGTAAATAAATGCTTTCACCTTTTCCATTTCTGTGTCATTAATTCCCTTATAAATTGTATTGCTTTATTGCTATTGGGATTGCTTATTTCATCGTTTCCTTAAGAATTAGCTAGTCACCTTTAAGGTGCTTCAGCCCCTTTAGGTGAAGGCACTGCTAATCATCTTTGTATTTACATACTTGTATCCATTCCATAGAACTGGACTTTTTCTCCTTGTTCACTATCCATATGGAGACTGTCTCTACGTTTCCTGTATAAATAAAGTGCCATAAGAAGTTCTAGCTGTAAGATAGATAGTGTTGGACTATGTTTGGCTCTGTGTAGCCAAGGTTCCCGCTACACCCACATTTTTCTGTTTACATTATTGTTTTACAAATTATACTATAGCTTGATTTGCTTAATGTTAAATAAAGAAACCCCCATTACAGATGGAAAAGATGCCAAATAATATATAATTACATTGATGAGATCTGCTGGGGCGTAAAGACATAGAATTAGTAAAGCGAATCATTAAAAAAACTAATAAAACTGTAACTCATTGTCTTATTTCTGTGATGTTTATATTTTTTTATTTTTAAATGTACATTTGCTTTACAAGTTAAAGCACCACAGTAAGTATATGCTCTTAACATGAACTACTGAGGCAATGAGTCTACTTTTGGTTGTTACTGTGAGTTAAACAAAACACACAATACACAATAATCACAATAATAATAATATATTGGTATGGGTTGAAAGGAGTGTCAACATCCTTTTCCCATTGTAATCATTGTAACTGCCCCTGCTTATATTCCACTTTAAAACTATTGCCTCATGACAGCACTTTACAGTAGGTTTAGAAGAGTGCACTAAAACCTTGATTTACAGTGGTACCGCAAAAAAAATCATGAGACTTTGGGCAATCGGGTTGAGAGTGCCCTCTCTTCTTATTACATATACATCATCGTAATACACAAATCTACAGTATCTCTGCAACAAGCTTTAATATCAAAATCCAAGATGGTAGCCTGCAAGCTCAATGCAAGATCGTGCTCTATTACGTAAAATAAAAACAGCCAAAGTTTAAATGCAGTTTCTGTGAAATGCAAGAAATATTGTTTGGTCTCACTTGGGGCTTAGCATTGATTAAAACCCCAGGTTGGAAAAATTGACACTATAATAAATCACAGTTAGTTTAATTGTTGGATGTCTGCTTCTATTAATTCTGTTCTACTGGTGACTTTGCCACTACTTTGCATTGCACCTAAAGTATATTTTAGGACTCCCAGATTGCGCAGTGTACGTTTTATGTAAAATTCATATAGAAGATCCTACAAAAACTCTACTGCACATGCACATGAATGTGAATTTTGGAATTATATTACTAAAAACAGTACAGTCCTTGAAGGAGGACTGTACGGGATCATTGTTTGATATAGTCTAATGATTTTGTGCTCCCAGTTTTGAAAAAAAAAAAAAATATATATATATATATACTGTATATATATATATATATATATATATATATATATATATATATATATATATATATATATATATATATTGTTTAGAACTAACTTTTCATTTTCATACATTTGAACAAACCTGGAAAATCTGGCAAATTTTTGCAAATTCTGATTTGGGACTCATACGTGATGTGTTTTAAAATTAGAAGAAAGGGGTGGCATATATAAGAGTCTATAGTGGCAATACGTGCAGGAAGCTGTTTTTTCACCAAGATGACCTAGTATTATTTATAATGCATTATTAGAACAAAATTTTTTGTGCTTTAAGGTAGAACAATGTCCACTTCATGCTTCGGCTGGCAACAAAAACTGTATTGGAAGCCACTCATCCTAGTGGAAGTCTCCTAAGCCTAAATGACTAGAATAAATTCTCATTTTCGCATCAATTCTAAATCTTTCTCCACGCAATTTTAATGTATAGCACTTACCACAATTAAATAGATCACCTATCTGCCCCCAAAATCTCCTGTCTGTTCTAAACTTCTACATTGCATCTACAGTATAATATACAACAATCCTCACTCATAGGAACATCTCTTAAACTGTTTAATTTGAACATCTCCTGGCAACAACTTTAACCCTCCCCCATCCTTCCTTAATACTATACATCTATCATTCTGATGTCAGAAAGTTAAGTGTAGAGCTTTTCAGCTAATTTACCATCTGTTCTGTCACAATAGGCTGATGAAGAGATATGGGCAGATATTTACTAAAGGTGGACATTTACATTGGTGTGTTGGTTCTAACAAATGCTCATGTTATGGATTTGGATTAGGTTTTCCTGGAACTTGATTGTTTTTACTTTTATTTTGGGTTTTCTTCTATTTGGGGGAGTAGTAATTAAGCAGTACATTTTATTTTTCATTTTTGCAAAATCTTTAGACTTTGAACTTCTTTTCAAAAGTTTGCAGATTATGTTAAAAGACAGAGGAGTTATGAAGAACTTTAACTTACTACAGAAAAGACTATTACTGATAAAGGGATTGTATGATGGACAATGTAAAGACAATGACCTAACAGATAACAACAGTACAACAAATAGGCTAGCTGTGTAGTTGCCATAAAACAGAATAACTACTATAAATATAGTTTGTAGACTAACACATGTTTTGAAATGTTAATTTTAAGATGAATCAAACTCTAAATACTTATTACCAGGTCGAACTTGTCAGATCAATTTGACTACAAATATGTTATAACTTGAAAATTCTTCATTTACGTCAGCATTAAAAATAGATTCCCTATATGTTTTGTCAATCTTAATCTTATATGACACACCTTCATTTAAAAATAAAGAAAATGTTGCCCATTGTCCCTCGCAAGTGCTTATTCTACATTATCACATTTTAAATATTGAAGCATAAAAAGAGATGCTGTAAAACACGAGCGGTTTATTTATTATTTACTGTTCTTTCCCTCTAAAAAAAAAAACCACACACATTTTGCTAGAATTTTGCATTTTCCATTAGTTTCTCTTTAAAGATTAAAATCTGCTTTGTTTCTCTGCTTCCCAGATTTACATATCTGCTTCTCAGGGTACATATATTTGTACTTGTTCACATGAAATGTAAAAACAGTGTAGCGAAATGGAAGCTTGATAGGCCGAAATAAAAGTTAAGCTGCAGTTACTGCTCAGCTGTCATAGTTGCTTAGTGCAGTCTTCCTTACTCAAACTCCAGCTTTTTCACAAGTTCACTGGTGAATGGAAGACTGGAGCCTCTATGCATTCCACTGATGTGTGAGTTTTTGTAGCACCAGTTGGCCCATTTTTTTTGCCTTTGCCTTCAACTAAAGATCCTTGACCTAATTGGCCTTTTTAATTTTAACAACCATGTGACTGTGTATTGCAGTGATATTGCAATGAAATAAATCCAAATACTTTAATCTAACAGCGGCAGGAAATTAAATTTAGATACTTCTACTCGCTACCCCAAAGAAAACCAAAATCAATTCCTTTACTTCTTGTGAACTCAAAATAAAATTATTTTGACATTAAAATATACAAGCACCATAAGAAAAGGTTAAATTGCTCAAAATACTAGAAGAAATACTATAAACATAACACACCATTTCTTCCATAACTATGTTTAAAAAACAAACAAAAAAACAATTACCTGAATTGTCACAAAAACATATTTGTGTTATTTTTCTTCTTACTTCCTTGGAAAATATAATATTCTTGTTTCTTTAAAGGAACAGAGTCTGTAGTTTAACCCATACCCCTAGTTCAGCTACTTGGTCAATCATTGTATATATTTCACACCAGCTATACATATGTAAAGAATTCATTACATAAAATCTGTTGTTTTTAGTTTATGTTTAGTCTTTAATCGTAATACCCCTCAATACACAGTTAGGTCATATTATAATCCAGCCCTTGTTCCTCAAAGATCACAATTATTTTATTTTGTAATATTCTAAAGATGCAGGATTTATTTATATGTTTATATTTGGTTGGCTTTTGGCAATCATTAGTAGTAGAGATGTGAGAAACTTCCACATGAGATTGTGAACCATGCAAAATGTGCTCTTTTTTCAAGTTGCAAAACCGCTGCGGCTGAGTAAGAGTTTGCAAGCGATTCACCAAGCATTACATCGATGTACATTTCAATAGCCTCTAATATGATAATTTGCAAAATTCTCTAAAATTGGTAGATTCTCTTGGGAAATTCACTAAAATTGCTAGATTTGCTTAATCCTAAAACTACTGTACAAATAAGGCACACACTATGTTTTGCTCACTGTCTGGCAGAAAGTTTACTAATTTGAGGACATTATTAGCCCTTTGAGGCTTAGCGAAACATTTAGCAGGAAATAAAATTTGGGACAACAAAATAATCGTTAAAGTTTAAGAATGCATTTTGGACAACTTTGCACATCGATAAATTGGTAGTCATTTTTATCAGCCAGTGATATCTTGTTTAGGGAATATTGAATGAATAGTAAATAACACAAATTCAGAAAACAGAGAGTATGGCATAAAGACACCAGCTGGTGTAAATATACCTAAAATAAAAGAAAGCTTATGTTGATGCTTTAAGTACTGTATTCCTGTGCAGCTTAATATCATATTCTGGCTAATCCATACCCAATTTACAGGGATTCTCAGGTAAAAAAAAATACAATTAAGTGAAGCACACAGAAGTGCATTGGCTCTACATTTAGAATGTACATTATTTGCAACTGTGATTCTAATTCTATTCAATAGTGAGGCAATAGGATACATAGTGGCCAACATGTCAAATAGTTTTTACTACAAAAATTCAGCAGAGCTTTTCAATTTGCATTGAGTTGCATTGGGCAGAGGGAACTTTTTTCTGGGAGTAACTAAAAATAAGTTACATTTGCCATAAAAGTATGAGTGAAGGATTCAGTAAAGTGTAAGGGAATATAGGTTACGTGCTGTTTACTCAATTAAAGGTACAGTAAAGCTTTCAGAGTTGACTAAGAGTGAGACATATAACATAAAATTATGATAAAAGAACAGCATTACATACTATTGATATTGATGATTATTAAGAAAATAAAGGCATGTTTACATCAAGGAGAAGGAGCGGCTCAGTGAGTTTGAAGCAAGGGAACCTGGTTCAATTCCCAGTGTTGGCTCCTTGTGACCTTGGGCAAGTCACCTTATCTCTCTGTGTCTCAGGCACCAAAAACATAGATTGTAAGCTCCATGGGACAAGGACTTTGTCTGCAAAATGTTTTTGTAAAGTGCTATTTAAAACTAGCAGTGCCATACAAAAACAAACTATTATTATTATCAAGGCTATTTTCTATTTTGTTATTACATAATTATTAATGTGGTCAAGGAACAGAACATGTAATTTGAGATTCAGTTGAAAGCAGACAATTAGACCAGGGGTGTAAATCGTTTTTTTGTTGCGTTCCCCTTGTGTGCCGGCTCCAGAGCTCGCACCCCCCTCCCCAGTGACCTGGCGTCAAATGATACGAAGGGTCATAATGACATGACGTGACCCCGCAGCGTCATTTGATGCACGTTTCCATATTGGCAATCATGTTACATGACCCCGCGGCGTCATTTGATGCTGAATTGTTGTCATGGCGAAGTGACCAGAAGCCGTCTGAATCCCGGTAAGTTGAGGTTGCAGGGACCTTGCGAGGTCCCCCGGTATTTCATTAAAATGCCTCGGGAAGAGTGCAGGGCCTCTGCAACCGCCCGAACCCCCCCTCCCAGAAAAATCCCGTGCCCCCCCAGTTTGTGCACCGCTGGATTAGACAGTGATGATTCTCAATAGACTAATATTATGGAATTTCCAAACCGGTTTCATTAATGATACAGATATAGATATATATTTTTTTTTTGATTAAACATTTAATTTTTTCATTATTTTTTGATTAAATAGAAATAGCCGTGTTAGTCCAGTTGCGATAGTGCAGAGTAAATGAGTACTTCAGTATTAGATGACACCTTTTTTATAGGATTAACAATTGATATTATAAGACAAGCTTTCCAGAGTTCTCCTCTCTTCCTCAGATCAGTTAATTATTTTTAGAGTAAAAAATTGAAAACAGTGGAATTAACTAAAAAAAACAATAAGTTCTCATCTGAATTACAGTACAGAATTTTGTTAGATAAAGTCAAATTCAATTTTTCATATACACTCATATACTATATTGTGCTTAAAAGGCACATAAAGAATAATTGCTGCTGTTGACATTAAAAACAGCTCTTTTGCTCCCTCTAGGGTCATAAATAGGAGGTTTCATTCTTGTCCTAACTTGAACACAGTCTCTGCAAGAGCATGTTTTTCATATGTTAGCATGATACTTTATTGGCTAAATGTAGAGATGTGCAAACCTTTTGGATGAGGTTTGCAAACCATGGAAAATTGGACCTTTGTTGTCGCAAAATGTCCTTAAGGGTTCGCAGACGATTCCTTATGCACTAAATCAATGTAAATTGCAATTTTATTCAATAGGCTTATTAGCGAAATTCTTTAAAATCTCTAGCTTTACTTGCGCAGTTGTCTAAAATATTTAGTGTCTAAAATATTCTTAACGCTGCGGCTATATGTAGGGTACACACCCCATGTTTCCCGCAGTGTTTGGCGACACTTCGCTGAAAGCTTATTCATTTGGCGACATCATTAGCCTTTTGAGGATTGGCAACATGTTTAGCAGGAAATCGAAATTTGGGGGGGAAAGTGCTTAAAATCTCTACTTCAATGCTGCATGTGTCCTTTATATATTTCAAATGTTACCACTTTTATTTAAAATAATGTTATATTTTTTCAACTACAGTACTTAATTGCTAATGTGCAGTAGGATATAAGTTGACTCATAGTGATTAATACGGAGTATAAAAAAAAATGGTAGCCATAAAAGATTTGCCTAATTTTCTTTAGTAAAAGATTTCACATAGAAATAATATTTTTATAATATGTAGGATAAAAGCTGCCAATTTTTATGTGAAAATGCTAGGGATTTTAAATAGCTCATAATGCAGCAAATCATTGATATTGTATTGTTTTGGTAGCTACAATAGTGTATATACAAGGGTATACAGTAGAATTTTGCAGGCAATTACAGTAAATTGCATACATAATGCAGGGATGACAAAATCAGACATGAAAATAAACATAAAAAGTGTACAATGAGCATAAGGTGGTAATTTAATTCTGCAAAATATTCCACCAATACACAGTAACATCTGTACTTTCTAGCTTTGGGCTAAATATATTTTAATATGACTTCAATTAGTGAGACTAGATGAAAGCTTACTAATGCTAGAAATTAGTACAATTTTTAATGAGCGGAACACACTCAAATAATTGTGATAGGTTTCTATTGTGCATACAGATTTCCTTTGTATACTTCAGAAACATACCTCTCACTTACTTAATACAGAAGTAGGTACTGTATATGTGAACAAATTGGAATTTGTGGTTCAAAGAACATTGAAACATTGAGGCATTGAGGCATTGAAAATGCATTATTTCACCCTTAAGTCACATAGCAGTGTAAAAGGTACTTCAGTCTTACAAAATAAAGATTGCAAATGTAATCAAAATATTTGCACATCGGAAAATCCAATAGGAATACACATTCATTTAAAACTGTTCCTTAAAGCAAATGTCAGATTTGTTGGCACTATTTAAAGGGTTCTGCTTTTATGAATTGGTATTACTTGAGCAGGGCTGGCCAACTCCAGTCCTCAAGGGCCACCACAGGTTAGGTTCTCAGAATATCCCTGCTTCAGCATGGGTGGCTGAATGAGTGGCTTAGTCATTGACAGAACCACTGATTGAGCCACCTGTGCTGAAGCAGAAATATCCTCAGTCGTTGACTGAGCCACCTGTGCTGAAGAAGTGATATCTTAAAAACCTGACCTGTTGATGGCCCTTGAGGACTGGAGTTGGCCACCCCTCTACTAGAGCATGTTATATGTAGAAGTAATGATGCAAAAGTGAAGGAGATTATGTGGATAACGTTACAAATACAAACAAAACTTGGGGCGCAAGAGATCTTGTGTGATAAGATGGAATGGGATCAACTGGGCAGGAAATACCTTGTCCAATGACCTTCCATAACATAAGGAGAGATGTTAGGTGGTAAAGTTTAAACGTACTGTAATATGAAATAGAAATAATATGTTCAGAAAGCAAAACTGTATGTCATCTTATCTTCATGTAAGCAACAACGTCTTAAACAGTTGGTTGGTGCAGAATATGTGCACAGTTGAAAGATTTGGAGAATGGATTAGATTGTGTGGTTTTGGTTTGTGAATATTGTTATTATCTAACAATAGAGCGTACTGTATTCAAACAAGACCAGAATAATTTGGAGTGAAGAATAGACACACAGTGTTGATGAGACTGATAACAGCCACGGTTCACAAACATACTCACTAATTGTGAAGTTTTTCAAATTTGTGACTTTTCAAAAATGTGCAAATGAAAAGTACGAAAGAAAAACAAAACAAATTACAGCCTAAATTAAGTCTGCCATTATGTACCTAAAACAATTTTATCATCATTGACTTTCAATCATTAAATAATATATATATATATATATATATATATATATATATATATGCAAATATAACTGTATGCTCATCTGCATGTCTTAGGCAGGTCTGCAACCCCGCCTTTCCGCATTATCACCCAGCATACAGCACTTCCATACACACTTTACATACACTTTACATACACAGCAAGGGATTCTGGGAAATGACATGCAAATGAGCACACAGTGTCACTTTTTGCCTCAATAACCATTTTTAACATGGTTCCCTATAGGCTTAAGCTTGCTGCATGGTCACAGCTTTGAGCACAGCCAGGGTTATTTGCTTTCCTGTGGAGGGTTTTTGTCACTTTTTTTACTCACCATAACTTAACTCAGGGTTATGGTTTAGCCTATCCCATAGCCTCTCTTGCATTCCCAGTAAAATCAACCCCACACTGATGAGACCCATCAAGGTCGAAACAGCTGTCTGTGGGTGGTTTTCTGGGTATGCACCTTAACCCTGGCTGTGCTCAAAGCTGTGACCATGCAGCAAGCTTAAGCCTATAGGGAACCATGTTAAAAATGGTTATTGAGGCAAAAAGTGACACTGTGTGCTCATTTGCATGTCATTTCCCAGAATCCCTTGCTGCAGTGGAAGTGCTGTATGCTGGGTGATAATGGGGAAAGGCGGGGTTGCAGACCTGCCTAAGACATGCAGATGAGCATACAGTTATATTTGCATATTTGCTTTCCTGTGGAGGGTTATTTTGTCACTTTTTTTACTCCCCATAACTTAACTCAGTATTATGGTTTTTATATATATATATATATATATATATATATATATATATATATATACAGCTAAACCCCGTTATAACGCGCCTCATTATACCGCGATTCGGTTATAACGCGGTTTTCCCGTGGCTCCCGTTTTTTCCATTTTTTTTTGCACACTGCACACACTGCACACACTCACTGCACACACACTGCTCATTGCTCACACTGCACACTGCACACACACTGCTCATTGCTCACACTGACACACTGCACACACACTGCACACTGCACACACACTGCACACTGCACACACACTGCTCATTGCTCACACTGCACACACTGACACACTGCACACACACTGCACACACACTGCACACACACTGCACACTGCACACACTAACACTGCACACACTGACACTGCACACACACTGCTCATTGCTCACACTGCACACACTGACACACTGCACACACACTGCACACTGCACACACACTGCTCATTGGACACACTGCACACACACTGCACACTGCACACACACTGCTCATTGCTCACACTGCACACACACTGCACACTGCACACACACTGCTCATTGCTCACACTGCACACACTGACACACTGCACACCCACTGTACACTGCACACACACTCCTCATTGCTCACACTGCACACACTGACACACTGCACACACACTCACACACACTTACAGACACCCACAGACACTCACACACACTTACGCACACTCACGCACACTCACACACACTCACACACACCCACGCACACTTACGCACACTCACAGACACTCACACACACTTACGCACACTCACGCACACTTACACACACTCACAGACACTTACACACACTCACACCCACATACACACACCCATATACACACACACACTTTCTCTCCCATATATACATACACACACACACTCTCTCTCACTCTACACAGACGGGGGGTGGGGTCGGAGCAGAGGAAAGGCCGCGACCAGCACCACCACCCGCTCCCCCCCCTCCTCCCACGCAGGCAGCGGGAGCGCCAGGGACAGCGGTGGGGAGAAGAAACCCCCCGCTACCACCTCCATGCAGGCAGCGGGATCTGAGGTAAGCGGCGACCTGAGGGACATCCCCGCTCCCATCTCCTGCCCCGCGGCCTGTCCCGCGGTGACAGGGGGAAGCGGGGACAGGAGGGACATCCCCGCTCCCATCTCCTGCCCCGCGGCCTGTCCCGCGGTGACAGGGGGAAGCGGGGACAGGAGGGACATCCCCGCTCCCATCTCCTGCCCCGTGGCCTGTCCCGCGGTGACAGGGGTAAGCGGGGACAGGAGGGACATCCCCGCTCCCATCTCCTGCCCCGCGGCCTGTCCCGCGGTGACAGGGGGAAGCGGGGACAGGAGGGACATCCCCGCTTCCATCTCCTGCCCCGCGGCCTGTCCCGCGGTGACAGGGGGAAGCGGGGAGCGGAGGGACATGCCCGCTCCCATCTCCTGTCCCGCGGGATGAATATGCGCTAAAGCGCGGCGGCCATTTTTTTTTCCGCGACCCCGTTAGTAACGCGGTGGTCTCGGGGTGGACCCCGAGACCCACGTTATAACGCGGTTTAGCTGTATATATATATATATATATATATATATATATATATATATATATATATTTAGATTAATGTATATAAACAGCCACCAATGCACAGTGGAATATGATTTGAGAGATTCAAATAACCATTGAGTATAAAGCAATATGTACATGCGTGAACAGAACATCTGAAAAGCTTAAGTGAGCCGAACTCATAAGCAAAACATTATATTTAGGAACTTTATGCTTTCTGAAAGATGGATTTTGTAATTATTATACCTGACACTGATCAGGGAGCATGTATGACATTTATGAAGCCAGAACAATAGGAAAAAAGTTATATTTTTGTCTTTCCTTTTTTGTTGTGCTCAGGGAACATGAAGTGTTGAGGAGAAAGGGGCAGGGTAATAAAGGGGCAGGGTAGGGGTGAAGTATGAAATAACAGTGCTTATACAATATTATAAGCAGAACAAAAAGATTAAATAACATACTTTTCTACCTTTTGTAGGAAATGGACAGGGAGGGCTTGGGTAAATCTGAACCTGAACTGAATCTATAGTGTTTTAGATGAAAATGTCATGTGACTAGAATTGTGAGCAATCTGTCCTCTTTGTTGTTTTCCTGGACTCCATCAAAACACTCAAAAATGCATCTACTGTACAGTCATAGATTCACTTCACTTCTCAAAAACTACAATTAGTCTTTCATGGGAATGAATCAGCCAACAGATTTTAAATACAATGCTATATCCATGTGCTATGATGAGGACTGTAAGAGATGTGTGCAGAGGTACGCAGTGGAAACCATTTTAAGGTGAAACTAAAATGAGGCTTTATTGCACCTGTTCCTTTAACACAGCAAAAACACTAAACATAAACAAAATAAAGGTCTACTAAGCTTTGAAGAATATCTACAACTTTACTCCGTCCCTTTCTAACTGGGTGGGTAGCTAAGCTAGTTTCCACCCCCAAACATATTTACAAATAGATGTACAACAGTCCAAGAAGAAAGTCTCTTATCTGTTTGTTGTACTGCAGCTGTAGGGGAAGACTTCTCTGCTCTCCTAGGTCAGCACCCTTATGTGCTATGGCAATGTCTGTGTCCAGGTATAGAGGTCTGGTCCCCTTGTCTTGCTGTCAGTATACAGTCTTTCAGCAGCTCAAGTCATCTGTTCCCCTGGTCAGCCCTAGTTGTGGGCTAAGTAAATCTTCTTCCTGTTTCTCAAAACAGGCTTTTTCTAACACAGTCTTAATCAGACAGGTGGAGTCTGGCTGATTGTCTGTGCAATTAACCAGCACACTGCTGGATTTAGAGACAGTTTCTCAACAGCGATAAGTCCCTGTTACAATGACAAATAGGACCTCTTATGGAAGTTGATGGACATATTTACTAACTTACTACTGTAAGGCCATTAGATTTAGGGTAGTAGCCAGAGGAGAACTGGAGGGAAATTCCCATCCTGCGACAAACCCTCTCCAATAAGTTAAAATACATTGCGATTCCAGGTCAGAACTAATCTCCAAAGGTACTCCATGCAAACGGAAGGTACTATATTTTTTAAAGAGGAATGAAGTGAGCTTGTTTAGTTAACCGATCAACTACTAATTGGAAGGTAGTTGGTCTACATTAAAGTCCATTGCCAAATGGGTGTAAGGTTGATTAGGGATTGGCAGTGGAGTAGTGCACAGGGAAGGGCTATGGGCACCTTTGTTTGAGCACAGGTAGAACAAGCGGCTACAAAATCTTGGACATACTGTATCTATGAATCTCTGGCTACCAGAAGGTGAGTGCTAAGTACTCTGACTGAAGTCCCCATCTTAGAACTGCTTTATGGAGGTGTGAAGGTAAATAGAGTCCAGAATGTAGCCAGAACAGAAACTTCCTACTGTGCTTGAAGAATTTTCTTCTAAAGGGAAGATGAGACTGAGGATATGATGCAGAAAGGGGGAAGATGGGGCATTTATTTGTCCCTAAAGTCTCTTCAATGGGGAATTACCTGGGCAATGGAACCACCTTTGTATTCTTTGGACCAGTATTGTCGGAAGATTGGTGTATCTCCAATATTGAGTGAACAACTGGGAGAGAGGTCCCAGAGTAGGGGCTTCCCCATGCCGTCACCTCTCTTGCGACCCAATTAATACTTGAATTATCACTGTCACCATTGGAAACCCAACAGGACGGTACAGGTTGGGGAGCAAATGACATCAAAGTTTAGACTCCTTATGAAGAATACCCACTGTGACAATCATTGGAACTGTCTCCCATGAATGACTTCCACTGCCAAGGGAATTCTGTTGGTACATAAGGGAATGGCATAAGTTGTTGTGAAGGTTAAATGTCTTCTACCACTACAGTATACACAGAGATCATTGGTACGTCTCTGGTGCTTCTCCTCATCCTCACCTCATACCAGCTAACTGCTTGGGCTATTCTTCAGCTGGAGGTGCCATCAGGAAGGGCGGGGAGAGTTGGAAGTGGGGCGTGTTAAAGATTGTGGGAGTTCTGTGAGATTGTTCCCACTCAGTTTGGTGCTCTCAATGTCACAGGTTCATGCGTATACACAAAGCAATTAGATCCTCCAAATTGGTTGGAACATCTCGGGAAGTCAGCGCATCCTTCAAACTCTCGGATAGGCCCTGCCAGAAGACGGCTCCTAGTGCCTGGTAATACCAACCCATCGGTTTATTGATCCACTGTGCATTTATCCTGACAAATCTGTGGTAGCGAAGTCGAAGCAGAGGATACCCATCCTGGGGTGTCAAAGACTTTCCGAAAGGCTTGGATGAAGGCTGTAGAATCATTTACCAGTGAGCATCTCTCTTCCAAATTGGGGAGTCCAGAGTCTTATCAGTGAGCAGGGAGATTATGTATGCCACTCTTGCCCGATGGATAGCAAAGATAGATGGCTGGAGCTCAAACTGGATAGAGCACTGGTTTATGAATCTCCTGTAGGGTCTCCTCCCTAGCGCAGAGGGTCAGATATTCAAGGTTTTGAAGGGCTCAAGGAACCCCAAGCGTGGGTGATGCAGGGATTGGTGCCATCTGGAGGGTATTCAGTTTGGCAGCAATGGTCTGCAGAGAAGAGGATATTAGAGCCAATTGTTTGTTTTGATCTGAGGTGTTTCTCATGGTTTCCTAGAAACAACCTTCCCTACCTCAGTAGGGTCCATGTTGACTCGATAAAAATGTGACTGCTCTTCACGAGACAGGAAGTAGACCAGCAGTGGTGAGGTAGGCTAAAGACTGACCAACCAATGCCGAGAGACAGAGCCCTGATTAAGGAACAACATAGTTGGGGTCCCAGGCAGAGGTCAATCCCGTTTGCAGGCAAAGGATTGTCAGGAAGGTCAATGCAGGTCAATAAAGACAAGGACCAAGACAGAGGTCAATGCAGGCAGCAGGCATTCAATAATAAGTTGGACAGTGAAAGGGAATTAACAGGAACCTGGCAGGAAACTTTGCGCAGGTGGTTCCTGTAGGAAATCCAGTCTATTTCTAGGCAAGTTGCCAGTATTCAAGATGGACACTGTATCCATAGAGTGGGCGGAAATAATATCCAGGTTTGCCTGTATCCAAGATGGCTGCATCATCAGTGTGTGCAGAAGGGCATAGTAACTGCATGCACATCTTCCTGCGCATGTAACGTGTGAACGCGCTAATGCCTCACACTGTGTTATTGCTGTCTCCAAATAACCTATTTAAGAAATTCCTCAACTATCTAATACATAGTAGAAAGGTGAGGGAAAGAACCCAATTTAGCACTCAGGTTCACTCTCTGAAGAATAGTGAATGGTTTAAAACATAATCTTTATTAATAACAGTATATATTAAAAAATGGTTGATAGAACGACGTACTGAAGGTAGGTAGATCCTGAATAAAGTAGCCGTGTTGGCTCCGGATAGTGTACCAGAGGGTTTTAATAAACTGCTGGTAACATATTAGCACAGAATTCCTGATGTGGACCTGTGTGGTAAGTGAATACTCCAGGTGTGTCCGGGTATGTGCTGAGACTATAAGTCACAATGCTGGTGTTATATCCTAGTAGGTGATAGTATATGTGACTTATAGCAACTAACATACATGAAGAGCAAATAAACTATGTACATCAGTTGTAATCAATTCAATCAGTTAAGCTCCCCTGTGTAGGTCTGTATACCCATATAGGTGTCAGGATGACCTTAGGTAACCCACTGAATGTAATGTCCAGGGGTGTGTGGACCTATAGTAACCTGCGTTATGCTTGTAAGGGGTAGGTATCCTGACTGTATAATCTGGGGGTGTCGATGAGGTCCCAATGAGGGAGACACTAATAGTGGGAGACAGACTTATACCATGAGCTTATATCAGAGGGCTGGAAACTGGCAAAAACTGAATGATAAACCTCCTTAATGCTGTGCAGAGTGACAAACACAGCAAAACAGCTACAGTATTGCTGTAAGTGAGGTACCTCAGGACATATGAATATCGGAGCACTGTCCCTGTATACACTGCTGAAAGAGGCTGCGAGTGACCATCGGGGCACTTGTATCCTATGTATATCTGCACGAACAGACTGCCGCATCAACTCGCGGTGTTAGTAAATCATGCGGAGGCAGTGACTGATCTGCGCGTGCACGTGTGTGGAAGGAGCCGACGCGCGCGTTTCGCGAGAGGCTTTCTCAAGGCGAATGGTGAGTATCACTAAGGATACCCTGCAGTTAGGCAGGTATTTATAGGGCCCCCAGTGATGACGTCATTGGTTAACCCCTGATGTGCCTTGATATGCTAGGTTCTGTGAATGTGCACAGTGAGTGTACCAATGTGTATGACTGCATACCCTGCACATTGCAATATTAAAGTTCTGACTTAAATCCTATGTTGTTGCCTTATTGCCAGATACATGCAAAGTGAAGCAATAATGCACTTCAGATCTGCCACAGGGGTAGTAATGGTTGATATTAAGTATGATCATGTGAATAAATAAATCATTTTGTTAGGGTCCAGAGTGGCCCTATGAGTCACTATGTGACCTCTCTAAGGTGGTCTTGGTGGTCTTTGCACAGGATTGGGTAGCTACCTGACGCAGGCATGGCAATGCTACTGGGTTTACATACCAGCGGTGATGAGGACAAGAAGCGAATTTGGTGGACAAAGGGGGTGCATACATGCATGGTCCAGGGGTAGTGCTATGGGGAAGTACACTATCGTTATAGGAATGGGGTGTATAGAAATCCCTCATTGAGACCTCTAGGGGCCAGGCTCCCAAGTGTGTAAATCCATTTGGCTTCTATTTGGAGAAGGACTTTGTCCCAGTCTCCTTTCCGAAGTCCTCTTGTTGGATGATCGATCCCACAGAAGGTGATGGCCTTGAGGTCCCCGCCATGACACTGATTAACGTGTCTTGACAGGGGTTTATCAGCCTTATTCCTCACTGTTCCTATATGCTCAAGTACCCGCTGTTTAAGGCATCTGCCTGTCTTCCCCACATAGATCTTACCACAGACACACTTGCCTTGATATATGACACCTATACTGAGGCAGTTGATGAAGCTGCGTATAGGGTACGACTTAGTATCATTCCAATTTCCAAATTGTTTTGTGGTGTTCATATACTGGCAGGCCCTGCATCGCTGGCAGGTAAATGATCCGGTAGGTTTTGGTGGTAACCAAGTTCTTGGTGTCTCCTCCACAAAGTGACTATGGACCAGTAGGTCACGTAAGTTCTTAGCTCGTCTGCTAGTCATAGAGGGGCGATCTTTGGTGACTCCTCTTAGGAGATCGTCCGCTCTGAGGATTGGCCAGTGTTTTTCCAGGATGGCTCTCGCCTTAGGCCATTCTCGGTTGAAAGTACCTATGAAACGGATCACTTTGTCTTGTATTGTGGGTGGTTTGTCCATTATGAGGGTTCTGCGTGAGGTATATTTTGCTCTCTTATAGGCCTTTTTGATACTCTTCCGGCTATACCCTCTATCCACAAAGCGTTGTGTCATAGTTTTTGACTGTTTTTCGTACTCCTGATCAGTGCTACAGTTCCTCTTGAGTCGGAGGAATTGGCCTGTCGGTATGCCATGAACCTGGGCCCTCGGATGGTGACTGCTGGCTTCCAAAAGGTTATTTGTGGCAGTTGCTTTGCGATAAATGGTGGTGTGAAGAAGGCCCTCATTACCCCTTGAGATTTGTAAATCTAGGAAACACATGGTGTCCTTATTGTATTCCAATGTAAGGTGGAGATTGAACATGTTCGTGTTGAGCTTACTAATGAACTCTTTGAGGACTCCCTCTGGGCCTCGCCACAGGATGAACACATCATCGATGTAGCGGACCCAGAGGTCAATGTGATCAGTATATGCCTCCAGACCTTCTGTAAATACTACCTGGGATTCCCACCATCCCAGGTAGAGGTTGGCATAAGTGGGGGCACATTTGGTGCCCATTGCCGTGCCCCTAAGTTGGTGGTATATTTTACGGTCAAAAAGAAAGTAGTTCCGTGTCAACACGAATCTGAGCAGATCTAAGGTGAATGTATTATGTTTGGTATACCAGCAGCCCCTTGTCTTTAGGAAGTAGGATACTGCCTCAAGGCCATATTCATGGTCAATGCTGGTATAAAGACCCTCTACGTCAAGGCTGACCATGATGGTGTCTTCGCTGATACATACATCGTCCAGCCTTTTAAGGACATCCTTAGTGTCCCTCAAGTAGGATGGTAGGGCCTTGACGAAAGGCCTGAGTACTCGGTCTACGTAGGAGCTTGCCCGCTCGGTAAGATTTCCTATTCCATACACAATTGGTCTGCCTGGAGGGGGAGTCTTGTTTTTATGTAGTTTGGGCAGGCTGTAGAAAGTAGCTATTTTTGGTGTTTTGACCCATATATAGGCTAATTCATTTTTATCAATGACCTTGTCTTCAAGGGCTTTTTGAAGAATGTTAATCAGTTCAGTGTTGAATTTCATTGTGGGGTCTCCTTCAAGTGTCTCATAGCAGAGGGGGTCTGATAGAAGTCTCAAATTTTCCTTTTTATAGCTGTTTTTATTGAGAATTACTAGATTTCCCCCTTTGTCCGATGGTTTTATGACTATTTTGTCATTTGTGGCTAGTTCCTTGAGTGCTTTTCTCTCCTCAATTGTCAAGTTGTTAGGGAGTCTACTCAATTTAAGATGTTCTAAGTCTTTAGTAACTAGATCCACGAATACATCAATATTCGAGAAGTTTTCACTGAAGGGAATGAACTTTGAGCTTGGTCGTAGGTCAGTAAACGGGCCCTCGCCAGGAGGTCTTTCACTCTCCTCTAGAAGTGCTCTTAAATTTTCATGTATCTCCATGTCTTGTGTATCAAGGGGTGTTACGTCCATTGAGTTAGCTATTCTAATCTCTCTTAGACGGAAGAATTTGTGGAGTTTCAATTTCCTGCCGAAAAGGTTAACATCTTTGACCCACTCGAATAGGTCCATGCTTGTTGTAGGAGAATAAGACAGGCCTTTGCTAAGTAGCTTTAGATGGTGTTCACTTAGAGTCATGTCCGACAGATTCACTATCTGTAGTTTGGCACTGTTTAGTATCTCGGGGGTTTCCCCTTCTTCTTCTGATACTGTGACCCTGTTGCTCGGCTCCTTAGCACCCAGACCCTTTCCTCTTCTTGTTTTCCTTTGGGTTTTTGGCCTGATGCAGTTCGGTGCTGTTCTAAAAAAGGAACCTGGGGTGGGGGCAGGGTATGTGATGTGGAGGCAAGCTGATGTGTCATACCCTCAGTTAGCAGTGATAGTGGTCTTTCATCCTCGCTGTCTGATATTTCCCACTCAGTGGATGATGCTTGTTCTGGTGGCTTAGTTTGGGGCTTTTTTTTGGTCAAATTATAACGGAAGATCTTATTTTCCTGAAAATCCTTCTTATCCCTCGCGTACTTGATGCGTTTACGTTCCTTGAGTTCTTTAGAGAACTTATCTAGGTTAGTCTCTAGTTTGCCCTCAAGTTCGCTAAATTTGGGGTTAGGTCTCCAAGAGTCAACCTCCAGTAGTTTCTGCTCAAGTTCGCTTTCTATATTTTTAAGTTTATCTTTTTGGAATTCCAGAAGTAGATTCATAAGCATAATTGAGCATTGTTTCAGAACTAGCTCCCATGATCTGATGAAGTCAGCGTCCACTATGTTGTGTGCTGGGGCAACGTTGGCACGTAGGCCTCTAGGAATCAGTTCTGCTGCTAAATAGTTTTCAAAACTAAATATCTCCCACCATGCCCTCATGCGTTGTCTATAGGTGTTGTCTAGTTCAGTGAAAAATTTGGAGATATCTGGTTGTGCGGTCGTGTTTTCTCCCTCAAATTCGCTAGAAAATATGTTTTCTGCTTCTTTTTGCCATGCTTGGAAGTCAGGTAGGCCAGACAGGAATCCTGACATAATTGGTAAGTCTATGGCGAGCTAGGGGCAGAATAGGCAAAGGACACCTAGGTAAACTGATATGGGGATAATCAACTATCTAATACATAGGAAGGATTGAGGGAAATATATCCCATTAGATAGATAGGTGAATATACTGTATATATTTTCTCCCATTTACATCACTGATCCCTCACCTATTGGGGATTGGCAGAGGAGGGTGGAGCGACACTTTCCCTGAAATAGCAATGATATGATGAAAATATTCAGCAGCAGTCCAACCTTTTGTAACTCAAAATTTTAAGAAAACGTGTTTCCAAATATAGAAGTGCTAGGAGAAGTTAATTAGTGGCTACAGTGTGCAAAGTTCTTGATTTATTTTCTGTTAAATTTGCCTTGTACTGTATATTATTCTTGCAATGAAACAAATATATAATAAATGTAAAAAAAAATTACCCAAAAGAAAAAAACACATATATATATATATATATATATATATAAAAAACAACATTCTATCGTAATTGTATCAGATGATAAAATGTCTGGGTCAGCTTCTTTGTAGAGTTTTCTCCTCGACTTGCAGGCCTTGTGCCTCCCAGTTAGGCACCATCTGAGTTGCTCTGCATATGGAAGCTGGGGGATGTCATTGCATCAATCGGCTTTACATCATGTTGGGCTCTGCCTGGCCTGATCATTCCAGTTTTATTTGTTTATATATAAACTGTATTATCATTAAAAGCTGTAGCCATTTCCTCCAAACTGCAGTTTGGTGATTATGTTGGGGGCAAGTGAGTTATAAATACATGTTGTACCCCCTGGGCAGGCTGATTGCAGCTGAAAATAAAAGAAATGCGCAAAAAGCTTTAAAAACAAATATTGTATTATTTTATCTACTATTTGTATAATGTAAAAGATTCCTGGATTTAAATTATCCCCCAGAAACATTATCCTTAATGTTGTAACAGCAATAACTGTTATATAACTCCTTGGTGATACTGACAAGCCCATAATATATATTATCTTTAACTGTGCATGCAATGTCTTTTATATAATGTATACCCTGCTCATTTATGTAACTGTATTTGTAACCATGTATTATTTGTCTTAACTCTGTGCCCAGGACATACTTGAAAACGAGAGGTAACTCTCAATGTATTACTTCCTGGTAAAATATTTTTAGAAATAAATAAAAAAAAAATCATATCCAACCAAAACCTGCTAGGTAGCGACAGCACTGAGACACAGGAACTGGAATTATCATTCCGCTTTCAAGGGATTTGCAGAAGTGTAAAGCCAGTAGCTGACAGTCAAAAACCAACAGTAATCCTCTCAGAGAGTACTGTAGGTGAGAGAAAAACGCACCAAGATGGACAACCCTGTACACAGAACTAAAACAAGTGTTTAAAATGTCTTTTCTGAGTAATGAGTAAAATATCAGGTATTTGAGAAAAATAATTTGAGCAGGCAGAAAAATGTTAATTAATATAGTTGAACAGGATGAGGAATAATTTATTTTATTTCAAACAGTTATTCATTTTGTTTCATAATTATTAATTTAAAAAACAGTCATGTGATGTACATAAACCTAAAACCAAACACCTTAGATAAAAATAATGTTAAGAAGTAGGAGAAATATATTGGAATTAGTACTTCAGATGTTATTGCTCAGATTTATTATGTCCACATCAGATATCTTCTTCACTAAATATGTTTTAGTCATTATTTTGAGAGCCTCTTTTAATGATCACAATGCATCTATCATTTATAAAAAATATATACAGTATGTGGAACATTCTAGGTTCAGGGGCTACCCAGCAATGCAGTTGTAGGTAAACTAAGCAGTCTAAAAATATCAGTCACTGTGAGTGTTAGGATTACATAAGTGTTGAGAGGCCTATCTTAAAGGAGTAAAGGAGCAATCCAGTGTGTGTGTGTGTGTGTGTGTGTATGTGTTTGTACAGTATATATATATATATATATATATATATATATATATATATATATATATATATATATATATATAGTGGCACAATGACCGTGGTTAGAGAGGAGTCAACACAGTTCTTCTAGTGAAATAATCTGCTGATGGTTTTATTTGTCCATAAACATAACAAAACAATGAGTGCTCTGTTCCTTTAAGTGAAAAAAATAATAATAATAAAAGCCTATCCCCGTTAGGTAAGCTAACTAAACATAGTTAAGCCTATCTACCTGGCTGGTTAGCTAAAGTAGACCAGACCAAACATATTTGGGGATACCACTTGGCTCCTTACCTGGGAGCTTTATTCAAGTCTGAGCAGCCTGGGTCTGTCTGTCAGCTCCCCTCTGTCCTCTCTCAGTGTCTGAGAGAGACTGCTGCCCCAGAGGCATTTCCTCTTCCCCTTTTTAAAGCAGATGAGCTCACTTAATTAGGATCACCTGTGGCCTTTCTAACTAGTGGAGTTAACTCATCACATGGAAAGCAGGCATAATGCAACCTCCTACTAACATATATATATATATATATATATATACAGTGTTCGACAAACCTATACATTTGCTCGCCCCGGGCGAGTGGATTTAACCCCCGGGCGAGTAAATATTGGCCCAAGCAGTACACGTTTGGTACTAGGTGGCGAGTAGATTTTTTTGTGTGGCGAGTAGATTTTTTGGTGATTTGTCAACCACTGTATATATATATATATATATATATATATATATATATATATATATATATATATATATATATATATATATACACACACACACACACACATTTTAAGTTATGGTGGGTGAAAAAGGCGATAAAAAACCTCCACCGTTAGCATATAGCCAATAAAGAATATCACTTGTGAGCACATTTACATGTCCTAGACAGGTCTGCAACCTACTTCCTCAAGGGGGTCTGCCATCTGTCCAGATCTGCTAGAACAAGGTCTTTTCGGGTAAGTGGATGGATGAGATATACCACAATGTTCCTTTACCAGGCTACTGCCTGCTTTTTTCAGTCCCAGGCACTGGGACTGTAACACGTTGGTATAAATACAAAACAAAACGCTGCTCAACTGAGCAATAAGTAAACAAAGGCTACAAACAAAGGTTGACTAGTGTTGGGCGGGTTGCCCACTTCCATCAAAACAAAGGACACAAATGATAAACCATTTTAGGGGGAAAGGTTCTCCCCTTTCTGCTTGCTGGCAGCCGTCCTGCCTCCAGGCTCTTGGAGAGAGTGAGGAAAGAAGAAACCAGAAACCAGCTTTATAAGCTGCTTTCCTGATAGCAGGGCAGGTGACAGAAATCAGGCAGTAGTCAATCTCTGGCCTGGATTCTTCTTCCCTCAGCTCCAGCACCTGAGAAACTGTGGGATTGTCACACTGTTCTCATCACAAACAAGGCGGGACCCCGGAGCTGAGGTCGGAATGGGTATAAACGCCAACCACAGCCACGAAGGCGCGTCTGGAGTGTAGGTTGGTCGAGGTTGCCGGGTCAGGGTTGGAGAGGTACGGTCCAGATCGTTGGAGGTACTATTAGCCGTGGTCAGGGTTTGAGAGTGGAGAGTTGCCATTTTTCAAATGCCGAGGTCAGGGTAGGACAGATGCAGATGGTCAGGAGTAGCCAGGGTCAGGAGTACGGAGGTGCAGAGTGCAAGAAACAAGTCGGGTCCGTACACAAACAAGGTTCAGCAAGGCAAGGCAAGACTGTTGAGACAGAGTAGAGGAAAACAGCAACATAACATTAACTATGCTCAACCGATGTGCCAGTGGCACAGCTGAGCATATAAGGAAGTGAGGGACCAATGGGAGAAGAGGTGGAATGGAGATGCATCCTCAGCGGCAGCAGGGATAGGCAGAGATGCAGGAGACAGGTGTAGGATATGTAGCAGATTACACCTGTTGACACGGAGCTTGTGTGTGTTGCGCACGTGTCACGTGCACGTGCCGCGCACCGCTGGTGAACGAGCACAAACGGGAGGCAGGACCCTCCGCCAGTGTCTTCAGCAGGGAGCCGGAAGTAGAGGGTCCATCAAGCTGAAATGAACAGGATTCAGTTCCGGATTTTTCCCTGCTACAACTAATATATATATATATATATATATATATATGTAGCCCCGGTGCCCTCCGGCTCCCAGAGACCCCCCTCCTTTGGATCAGCGCGGTCGCGGGTGCCGCCGGAGCCAGCGACGGACCCACCGGCTGTTTCCAAAGGTTGGGGCCGGAGCAGGGAGCGGTCCGAGCCTTAGGAGGCTCGGCGGCGCACCCGGCTAGTGGGGGCCGCCATTATCGCTCCGCGCGCATTCGCAGTGATCGCGCATACGCAGATAGGATACATGAGTTGTGGTGGCCATTAGGGAGTCGCACATGCGCAGGAGAATCGCGCACGTGGCCCCAATGTAGGAATAGCCTCCTATGGACTACAATTCCCAGGAGGCTACGGGTGGAAGGCACCAGGTGCCTCAGCACGGCCAATAGGGCTGGAGGGTTGCCCTGTCAGGGATATGGATACATTTCACGGGGTTTTGAGGAGAGAGGCAGTCAGCGCCAGGAGCAGGTACACTGGCGACACACTTTATTCGAGCTCGGCTAGTCCCACGAATTCGGGTATACCCGGGTGTATTGAGGTTTGTGACTGTTTTCTGCCCGAGTGCATTGAGGTATTTTCCAGGCAGGGATTGAAGCATTTTATTCCCGCTGGCTGCAATACTGCACAGTATATATATATATACTGCATTACAATTCATGAATTTATGCCATCTGGTAGACACGCGAAGCATTGCAGCCTATTAAATCCTAATCATTATCATTTAATAGATCAGCCGCCCGTCAGCCAGGCATGAACCCAGGCTGGAAAGGCAAACGCAACGGGGCTTGTCAGAGGTGAGGAGCGGCGCATTCCAGGTATCTGCCAGGTACATACTGGGTATTTGCTCGAATAAAGTGTGTCGGTGCAGTAGGGGAAGGAGGTAGGGTGCAGGAGTCAGTGACTCCCTGCACTAGGCCAGCAGCCCCCGAGGCCCCAGATAGCCCTGAGCCACCCAGTAGTGTGAGTTGTGTCAGGGACAGGCCCCAGTTTAGGAACCCTGCCCCTTACTATTCAGAGCCAGTTAGGAACCCAGCGGACGCGGCGCGTTCATCCAGAGGTTTGGGCTCAGACCTTCGCTGTTGCTGCAGCAGCCATCCGGGTGGGATCGCCCCGGACGGTATTTCCTGTGTTCAGCCATCCTCGGATCCTTTGCGAAACTCCTTGGCAGGCCCGGGCACTGGAGTGCTCAGCAGGTAACCCTCACCAAGTGCACCAACGATACTGTTTTAGATTCACACGAGACCAGTGGCTGCGCAGTCACACATATCTATCTCACTTGAAGAGTGGGGGACATATTTTGTGGGGTTACTGGACATGGGGTGGGATCACCTGGTGAAGGGGGTAGCGTCCTGTGAGATGCAGGAGTTAGTGTCTCCTCTAGGGAGGGACACCTGTTGATTCTATGCATGAGTACGGTTGCACTAGTAAAGGCATTGGTTGTTATACATGCTGTGTGTGTATTAATATATATTGTCCTGCGAGGAACCACTCCCCCTCTGGTGGGATCCATCGCAGGTGGAGGCGCTGCACCGAGTACGAGGTTACTTATATTATACGTGCCCAAAGTTCCACGTGGCGGAAGCTCAGCCCTCCTGTGAGCCTAACAGGTAAAGCACCATACCTAGTAACATTAGGTTCTCCGCACCTACACTCTATCTGCAATTGGGTTGGGGAATACCCGTTGCATTTGGAGGCGCTGCTGAGATCAGACCTGGGGTGCCCTATTCTTTTTTTTTTGTCAAAATTGACCACCATGTTTGTAAAGTCCGGACACGATGTCCTCGCCTGGGCCTTGAGGCAAGATTTTAACCACCGTCGTGTGGTAGCCATAGGAGGCCTTCCCGCACCTATATCCGACGTTGAGGTCTGTGACCATATGCGTAAAATTCCCGGGTGGCCATACGCCTGTATTTTAGATGAAGAACAGAACCCCACGTCCATGTGGAGATCGATACTTTTTGTGGTGTCACCCACGTGGGATATATGCCTGTCAGAGGCACCGTCCACACTGTTTATGCCAGGGGGCCCCGTGAGGGTTACCCTTTAGTCTACGCTGACCTTGCGCCATGGCAATTTTCCCCAAGCTGGAAGCGTGCACATGCTGCTGCGCTCAAGGCGGCAAATTACCTTGCAAAAATCTGTCCGGGATTGGTGGGAAAACCAGAAGGCTACCCCCCTTTCTATGCAGAGAGCCCTAGTGTAATTGCTGAGACTGTGATTAAAATGGGGCTCCCTCAAGCAGGGAGTCACACCTAAGATGGCGGCTCCCGCCAAGTCGGGAGAGCACCAGGACTGTGCAAGAAATTGTTGCAGAGTATTGTCCGGGTTGGGCGCGAAAACAAGAGCTCCGCCTCTGCACTGAGAGTAGCCCAGCACAGAGTCAGAACCACTCCTTGAAAGAGGGTGCTCTGCCTCTGGAGTCTACCAGGGGGATCCAGCACAAGGATGCTCAATCAGTAACTGCTGTCGCCACTAAGGACAGTACAGGATGCAGCGAACCACATCCGCAGTTGTATGGTGTTTGGCCAGCAGAGGGACTGTATGTAACATTTCTATGGTGCCCGTGCTTACAGAAAGACCTTAAACTCTCTGGTGGTATGAACTTTGATCCCTATCAGCGACCACGAGGGGTTCAGGTAGTGAAAGTCGAAGGAAAAAGGTACGTCCGGTGCCTATGCCCCAAGTGTGCTTTTCCTGATGGCGAATTGAGTTGGGGACCCAAGTGTGCCTGCTGCGAGACACAGTTCCTAAAACCAGTGCTGCTGTGTGCTATGGAACCCGCAGGGGAAGATGCGGCTAACCAGCCTACCTCAACTACAGAGGGCCCGTGCGCCCTAACCGTGGTTCCAGATTCGGTTCTAATGTCGGAACCACAGATGGAACCACCAATGGCAAGTGAAGCTGAGTTCAAAGAGCCATTTGCCTCGCCTGCTGTGGGCCCATGTGCCCTACTACGGCCAGTCCGGCCTAAGATGATGGTACCGTCGGTTCTAGGATTGGGATCAGTACTTAACGACGACAAGGGTGAGTTGACTGCCCCAGGGGTGTTGGGTGTGAGCTTCCAGGTGACCGCTTCTTAAGTCTGGCCACCAGGGCAATTGGCTCCACTTGGCATCTCGTCCTGGTGGAGGTGTCCACCTTAGAAGACCACTGTTCAGTGGTGCGAGCGGTGACCCACCGCCTACCGTCCAGGTGAAGAGGAAAGACAGCAGCCAACCAGCCGTGGTGATGTGCCAGCCAGCGGACCACCCACGTGAAGCTGAAGCATCTGCTGCAGACCCTGCTGTGGACCCGCTGTGCATCGACATCCCTTGGCAGCAAGCGCTGGTGCGGCCAGAGCCGTGGAAGAGTCCCGCGGCCGTGGTGACTCCCAGTCTGTCGGAGGGACATCTGGAGACGGGACCGGAGGAAGAGGAACCCATCACAAGCCAGCGGAGTGGTGAGGAACCTCCTTACTCCCCACAGGCTCCGATGCAGGTGGTCGTGGAAAAGGCCCGAACTAAGGCTCCTGACCTGAGTGTGAGCCCGTGCGCTCCAACCCAAATGGTCCCAGGACTGGGATCCAATGCTCCTGAGCTCCCAGAAAGTGAGTGGATTGCCCCAGAAGTGACTGATTGAGCCAACAAAGACTGTGCTGTGGACACTCTGGTAACTATTGCCTTCTTCATGCGCAACATGGAGTGCTTTATTCATCATGTGGTGGACAGAGGAAAAGGTCAGGGCCTTCCTGTAAACCGCATATGCGGATGGCCGGGTTAAGGTCTGGCCAAGAGACATTTTACTATTCCTACCACCAGGGGGAGGAAGTAGTAAGGACCCTGTGACTGTTACCCCAGAGCAGGATCTCCAAGAGATAATCCTGGCGGAGGCTCACAAAAGTAAAAGTGAGGTCCCCCCACATGATCAGTTAGGGGCACCCCACGCTTGGTCTCGGCAAACAGCAGACATTCAGCTGGCCTCGGGTATTACTGTGGTTGTTATGTGGTGTACCAAGTCATACCAAGCTCATGTGATATGTTGTATATTCTATGTACTGCATTTTTATTATATAATGTTTGTACATGGTTATGTCTGCTATCCAAGCGAGGTCGTTGGGATTTCACCAGGTGCCCTCCGACTCCCAGAGACCCCCCTCCTTTGGATCAGCACGGTCGCGGGTGCCGCCGGAGCCAGCGACGGACCCGCCGGCTGTTTCCAAAGGTGGGGGCTGGAGCAGGGTGTGGTCCGAGCCTTAGGAGGCTCTGCGGCGCACCCGGCTAGCGGGGGCCGCCATTATCGCTGCGCACGCATGAGCAGTGATCGCGCATGCGCAGATAGAATACAGGAGTTGCGGTGGCCAATAGGGAGTCGCGCATGCACAGGAGAATCGCGCACGCGGCCTCAATGTAGGAATAGCCTCCTTGGGACTACAATTCCCAGGAGGCTAAGGGTGGAAGGCACCAGGTGTCTCAGCATGGCCAATAGGGCTGGAGGGTTGCCCTGTCAGGGATATGGATACATTTCGCAGGGTTTTGAGGAGAGAGTCAGTCAGCGCCAGGAGCAGCAAGGGGAAGGAGGTAGGGTACAGGAGTCAGTGACTCCCTGTACTAGGCCAGCAGCCCTCGAGGCCCCAGATAGCCCTGAGCCACCCAGTAGTGTGAGTTGTGTCAGGGACAGGCCCCAGTTTAGGGACCCTGCCCCTTACTTTTCAGAGCCAGTTAGGGACCAAGCGGACGTGGCGCGTTCATCCAGAGGTTTGGGCTCAGACCTTCGCTGTTGCTGCAGCAGCCATCCGGGTGGGATCGCCCCGGACGGTAGTTCCTGTGTTCAGCTGTCCTCCGATCCTTTGCGAAGCTCCTTGGCAGGCCCGGGCACTGGAGTGCTCAGCAGGTAACCCTCACCAAGTGCACCAACGATACTGTATTAGATTCACACGGGACCAGTGGCTGCGCAGTCACACTTATCTATCTCACTTGAAGGGTGGGGGACATATTGTGTGGGGTTACTGGACACGGGGTCGAATCACCTGGTGAAGGGGGTAGCGTCCTGCGAGACGCAGTAGTTAGTGTCTCCTCTAGGGAGAGACACCTGTTGATTCTATGCATGAGTATGGTTGCATTAGTAAAGGCATTGGTTGTTATACATGCTGTGTGTGTATTAATATATATTGTCCTGCGAGGAATCACTCCCCCTCTGGTTGGAGCCATCGCAGGTGGAGGCGCTGCACCGAGTATGAGGTTACTTATATTATACGTGTCCCAGGTTCCCCGTGGCAGATGCTCAGCCCTCCTGTGAGCCTAACAGGTAAAGCACCACACCTAGTAACATTAGGTTCTCCGCACCTACACTCTATCTGCGATTGGGTGGGGGAATACCCGTTACATATATATATATATATATATATATCGTAAAACAAATCCATCCTTTGGATTGCTTCTTTAAATTGCTCCGTTGTTCTTCCTTTTGTACAAAAGTATTATCCCATTATAAAAACAAGTGAGTTTTTGGACATTCGCAAAAATTGTAAATGGCCGAAGATTAGCGCACACTCATACTCAGAAATCTAAATTCACCCCTAATTTTCTTAATACTTTGGTGTCTTGTGAAATTTAACTTGTTGCTCTAGAATATTTTCAATAATCTGAGATTTTTAAATAATTTTTGGTGAAATTCAATACCGCTGCCGCTGCTCAATTCACATAGAAAAAAAAGAAACATTTGAAATACTGTAAGTTTTTGTGCATAAACATTTTTACAGTCACACAAATGTCATGAAATTAAATGGGACAATTTTGCACATCTCTGCTCAAGATCCTGGCTACATATTTTTCAATGATAGAGAGTTAAGGAATTGAATGTAGTGCTTAATATGGCACAGCCACAAACCTCAGCTAGTTAAAATGTGCCTTAAATCCATGGATACGTGAATGGCCATAAGGTGTCTTCTGGCCCCAGAAAGTATCTTATTGCATAGATCAATTTAGTAAATATGATTCATGTTATCGTTTGAAATCGAGTTTCCAGAAGTCCTCTATTAAATGAAAACTGAGTCAAACAACACCTCTAAGAATAAACTGGTGACTAGTTTTCTACTAGAGTCCTGACAAATTTGCACCAACAAAAATAAATACCTACATGATTCACTCGCACAACTCTGGACTGTATTTATTTACTCATATTCCACTACAAACTGTGGTCATAATAGATGGCTTTGAATCTGCCCTCCGGAACGTAATGGAAAGGTTATATATGCTGGCATGTTTCAAATAACAAATGTATTTAGTTTGTCTTTACTGCAGGAATTTTCTGATATATAGGTGAATTATAAAATTGCTACTTAAACTATAACACAGTATAAAAACAAAATGATTATACAAATTTAAAAAAAATGATGTCTGCTCGTATAATCTTTTCTTGTATACTATAAATGAAGAAGTTTTTCCAAATTATTTATTTGTTAATGGCAGGTTTTAAAAATCCTTTGTATGTTCTAAAATAAAATGGCTTCTTCAGTTATTTCCAGCCTTCTGAGAGGGTTCAGCCTTATATAGGGCCAGGGCCATCACAGAAGGCCAGTGTCATATCGTACATTAATGAAAGAACTTTGATGACTTGTCATCCAATATTGAGGGAAATACATTGTGCATCAACCAATCAGATTATTACGCTTGCCTTTTGTGATGGCTCTGGCCCTATATAAGGCTGAACTCTCTCAGAAAGCTGGAAGTAACTGAAGAAGTCACATCCGGTGGCAGAAGAAAGAAGAGAATGAAGAAGACAGCTTTCAAGAAAATAAGAAATACTTACCTAGAGGATCAAGTGCTTCGTGGCAAGTTGGCAAGTTGAGGATCCAATGTCATTGACACAGTTGGGCAATGGATTACAAATAGGCCACCGGGCCTAGATTCATTTTTAATTTTGATTTTTTTTTTTGCAATTTAGCTAGGGATTTCGTTTTTATTTTATTGCAATCGGTCTTTGGATTGGGTTTTACGTTTTCGTTTTCTGTCATCAGGCTTGGATTATTTTTTATGATCTTTGAGTGGGGTTTTTTTGCTAGCCATCGGGTTTGGATTTTTTTTTAATGGTTGGGCTCTGGCCCTTTATTGGACTTGGTTTCTGGTGGCCTCAGCCATGAAGATGTGGCCTTACTGGGGTAAGTAAGCCAATGTATTTTAAGCTTATCATTACTTGCCTGTAAGGGCCTAGATAGCCACAGTGACAATCAATGGATTTAAAGATAATTTGTATTTATTATGTGATTTGTTATTTTAATGTATTTTTTGATAAACATATTTTTTAGAATGCTTTTCAATGGGCAAAAGCCTTATTAGATATACAGTATTTGGCCAATAGGACTATTGTCCATTAGTCTAGTGGTGCGGTATTTTTGTTGAGAGGGGTCGGGGTAGAGGTGGTGTGTGATGTAAGTAGTTTCCCCGTGGTGGGGGGTTAGGCTGCACACAGGGAGGGTGGTGATGGTGGAATTTGCCACCAGGAGGTTGGTTAAGTCACCCGGGGTGGTGGTGGATAATGGTAATTTTGCCCATTACTGTATTGTATGTGTTAGGGGGCGGGAGGGATGTGTGTTGCATATTGCTATGTTTATTGGGGGCAATTGTCCCAATAAACATGCTATTGTGCCTTAACCCCTTCATTGCCTTAGCGGATAGATGCTGTGGTAATGAAGCTGCATTAATGTACATTTTAATAATAGTGTGCGGGAGCAGGGGGTCCCCTGAGCTGAACCGCATTGATTTCTGCCTGAGAGACCCCCTCCTTCCTGAGTTACAGGCCCCAGTATGGATTGTATTGCAATTGATTTAGGAAATTGATTATTTGATGGTAAATGTATTTATGTTTACTTGCTTAGTTTCTATTTGATTTTGTGTATGGCATTGTATGTTGTTGTTCATAGTGTATTTTATTTTGAAATTGATTTTGCATAGTGTTACATGATGCACAGATTAATTGCATAATGTACACACTCTAATGCAATTGTATGACATTTGATATATATATATATATATTTGTCTAGCTGCTGGTTTGTTGGGAGAGGAGATATCATTTATTTTTAAATGTGCTGCTGGATTAATTTTAAGATGCAATCATGGGCGTCCGCAGGAGGGGGCAAGGGGGGCGCTTGCCCCCCACCCCTGGATACAGGGCCGCCAACAGGGGGGGCACAGGGGGGACAAAGGGTACTGCTTCCCGGGCCCCGTGGGTCAGGCCGGGCCCCCTGCGCGGCCGGGCACCAGTTAATTAAATAAATTTAAAAAAAAGTTAAAAAAAATGGCGCCGATTCCCCGCGGTCCCGGCGCGCATGCGCAGGGCAAGCAGGGCCCGCTTCCCCCCGCTCCCAAAGTGGGACGGAGGGGGAAGTACCAGCTCCTTCTGTGACCCGCTTCCCCCCATTGGCCAGTTTCCCACGCACCCACCTCCCACGTGCCCCCCGGCCCACCTCCCGTTCGGGGGGGGTCTGCTCCTTTCATTTGTCCTGGGCCCCATGATTTCTGTTGGCGGCTCTGCCTGGATCACTCGCAGTCCAGGGCTGTTTTTGGCATTTATGGCGCAGTACAGTACGTTAACGGCGCTATAAACGCCAAAAACAGACTCTGGGTGGACCGGGATGGAGGTGGGTGGATCTGGACGGAGGTGGGTGGGTGCCCATGGCGCCGCAGCAGGCAGCTAGTGGTAGGCTAGCATATGCTGCTACGCAGGAGGAAGCGCAGTGCACTGTCATTGGTAGCACTCGGGAGTGGTGCGGCTCTCATTGGTAACACTACTTACCAATGAAAGCCGTCTCACTCCCAAGTCGGGACCAATCTGTGCCGCAGCCGGGACCGCCATTGCGCTGCGGTTATAAATTATGCCCCCCCCCCTGAAAAAATTTCTGCGGACGCCCATGGATGCAATGTGCTGCTGGTTTAATTTTATTATGTGATAATTATGAGATTCAGATTTGATGTTTTTATTTATACATGTTTATGTAATCCTTAACCATTTATTTGTATATTGGTGTTATATATATGTGTGTGTGTGTGTGTGTGTGTGTGTGTGTGTGTGTGTGTGTGTGTGTGTGTGTGTGTGTGTGTGTGTATAACCCACTGTACAAATGAATGGGGGCAGGGTGGGTTTACCCCTTAATTACAACCCCTTAATTACTGTCGCGGTTATTATCTGCTAAGGTGATTAAGGGGTTAACTGGCATTTGAAAATATTTGCTATGGTTTTTTTGCCAACGGTGGCCGTTTGATGCTTGGATGCCCATCATTGCCAGGGGGTAAGTAGAACTCAATTTATTTATGCTGATTTATGTGTTTAATAATGGGCAAATAATCTATTATCCATATCTGGATAATAGTTATTATGCCCATTACTGTACTGTATGTGTGTGTGTGTGGGGTGGTGTGGGGGGGTGTATTTATGTACAGTATTTAAATGTATAGGACAGGTTTATTTTTTTTACATACAGGGTTGGTTCCTTAGGTCTGCTGGGACCTCTGGAGACCACCTGAGGTCTCCTCTGAGGCTCACGGCTGGCGGGTCCTCGGGGGAAACCTAAGTGGAAGAACCGGTGGCCCCATATGTGGGGGCACCGCAGACCTGTAGGGACCACCTGAGGGCTTCCAGACCCCCGTGGGAACCACCCGAGGCCCCTCAGACACCTGTGAGTCTGACCCGGGGCCCACTAGACACCCACGGGCCTACCCGTGGAGACCCCATTGTGGCCCACGGTGAACCGTGGAGACCCCCTGGTGGACAACGGTGCCTGACGGGGACCACCCGTAGGCCTCCAGACCCTGTTTGAAACCTTTTGCTGGGCCACTGTGAGGTCTACGGACACCCGTCAGGCCCACCGGGGACTCCCGTGGGCCTGGGGTATGAACCCTGTAAGTAAAATAATAAATCATGTATTTATGAGGGGGCACAGGGGGTGGGTTATGTATTTAATAAATATAATGATGTTTATTGTGGGGCTGTGTATTGTTTTTATTGTGGGTACGGGGGTGGGGGAAGGGGGTATTGGCCCCAAGGGTATGTGGGTTGGCCTCTCCCGCCTGGATAGTGGGTGAGGGTGGTTATGCCTCACGGGGTGGGTAGTGGGGGAGGGTATTTAGGCCTCCTGAGTGGTGGGTGAGGGTGGGTTAACCCCTTAATGACTATAGCGGTTAATGACCGCTAAGGGGATTAAGGGGTTAGGGGACATTACATTGGCTATTTTGATTGTTTTGTATGTTTTGCAGCACCGGAGGGACATGGGCAGGATGAAGATGTCATCGTGGGTGCCTGGAAAAGGTAAGTGTAATATGTATTTACTGTGATTTATACAGTATGTATTTTAAATGGGCAAATGCATTATTATCCATATGTGGATAATAGTAATTTTGCCCATTACTGTATTGTATGTGTTAGGGGGCGGGGCGAGTGGGGTGTATTTAGTTAGAAATATTGTTTATTTTTTTGGAGGCACAACATTGGTACCGCAGGCCCACGGGTACCCCGTGATTCCCGCGGACCCCTGCGGGGTCCCCGGGATGGCCGCGGGGACTCCCGGACTCCCGCAGGGACACCCGCACTCCCCCGGGGACCCCCGCTTGGTGAGCCGGGGACACCTGCGGGACCCCCGGACCACCGAGGGGTCAGCCGGCCTCCCTCGAGGACACCCGGCCTCCCTCAGGGACCCCCGCAGTGTTATATGGGGACACCCGCCAGCCTGTTGTATGGGTGTTGCGCCTGCAAAAATGTAAACAAATACATTTTTCTGTCCTGCTTTTTTTATCACCTGCCTTTAGCTGGTGAGCTGTATTCAGTGCAACTTTCAAGTACGATAAGTTTGCGTAGCTTGGTGAATCCCGCAGAAGGGCAGGATTCAGCGCAAACAGCTGATCGTACAATCAAAGTACAAATCTTGAGCTCACTCAGCCCTAGGAGGGGCTGAAGGCATGTCTCGCACCCAGCCGGGAGGAACTTAAACTCACCCTCTCCCCCCAGGAGGGGCTTAGCTCAACTCCTACAATTTGAAAAAATTCTTGAAAAAAAGTCAGTTTTGGAGAGCAAAGTGCCTGTTTGTGCGGCTCTGTGAATCGCACTCGGTGGAACTTCACGTTTTAAGAGCACTTTGCCCTCTTAAAATGACTTATCACAGCTTAGTGCATAGCACCCTTTGTGCTTACCGCAGCAGTATCTAGGCCAAAGTCGGTTATTTATCAAAGCTATAGGGTGACCATTCGTCCCGTTTTTCCCGGGACAGTCCCGGTTTTTCGTGTGCTGTACCGGTTGCCTGACTGTCCCGGGAATGTCCCGTTTTTGTGTGTCAGTGTGCGGCGGCGGGGAGGAAGAGGATGCAGACCAGCCCGTCAAGTATTTTTTCTTACTGCCAGGGGTTGGGCTTCTGCAGAAACGAGTTGGGCCACAGGGGATTGGATGAAGAATGCCGGGGGGCGGGGTTTTAGAAGGCCGGGCCGCAGAGGATTGGATGGAGTATCTGGGGGGCGGGGCTTTAGAAGGCCGGGCCGCATGGGATTGGATGGAGTATCCGGGGGGCAGGGCTTTTCCTCTCCCCGGCACTCTGGCCCTCCCTCTGCCTCCTCGGCAACCTGGCTCTCTACCTCACACCCCCAGCTCCCCCCCTCGCTCCCCCCGGCACCACCCCGGCCATCTACGGCTACCCCCGGCACCCCAGCTGCACCCTGGCTCCCCCCCTCGCTCCCACGGCAACCTGGCATTCTCCTTCAATCCCCCGGCTCCTCCCTCACTCCCCTGGCACCCCGGCTCCCCCTCTCACTCCCCCGGCACCCTGGCTCCCCCCCTCGCTCCCCCGGCAACCCGGCTCTCTCCCTCCCCCCTCAGAGCCGCTCACAGCCTGCCGCCTCCGCCGAAACCGCAGCCGCCACAGGTAGGCATATGGGGGGGGGAGAGGGAGATGCTGCAGGGGGAGAGATGGAAGTGGGGGGAGGCTGCTTCTGTGTGTGTGTGACTGTGTGACAGTGTGACAGTGTGACAGTGTGTGTGTGTGTATGACAGTGTGAGAGTGTGAGAGTGTGAGAGTGTGACAGTGTGACAGTGTGTGTGTGTGTATGAGAGTGTGAGAGTGTGAGAGTGTGAGAGTGTGAGAGTGTGAGAGTGTGACAGTGTGTGTGTGTGTGTGTGTGTATGAGAGTGTGAGAGTGTGAGAGTGTGAGAGTGTGAGAGTGTGAAAGTGTGAGAGTGTGTGTGTGTGTGCGTGCGTGCGTGCGTGCGTGCGTGTGTGTGTGTGTGTGTGTGTGTGACAGTGTGTGTGACAGTGTGTGACAGTGTGTGTGTGTGTGTGTGTGTGTGTGTGCGCGTGCGCGCGCGTGTGTGTGTGTGTGTGTGTGTGTGTGTGTGTGTGACAGTGTGTGTGTGTGTGTGTGTGTGTGTGTGTGTGACAGTGTGTGTGTGTGTGTGTGTGTGTGTGTGTGTGTGTGTGTGTGTGTGTCAGTGTGTGTGTGTGTGTGTGTTTGTGTCAGTATGTGACAATTAATTCACATCTCCGTTAGTTAAGCAATTCTCCCAACCCCAAACACATAGCATGCAATAAGCAGATATAAGCAGTCTTTTAAGAATGAAAGTCTTATCTGTTCCTTGTGGTTTGGAGGGAAAATCTTCACTGTCCCTGCTTCAGCTCCCTTGTCTCCAGGGTTGGTCAGCATTCAGGTTTAGAAGTTTTCCCCGTGTCTTTTAAGCAGCTCTGCTGTTTCTTCTGGCAGGGCTCAAGACTGTTGTGAGAGTCAAAGACAATCTCTGTTCTCTCTCCCAAGTTCAGCTCTCAGTCACAGCTAAGGAGTTCTCACTTCCTGTTTCAAAAGACAGGCTTTCTAAGACATCTAATCAGGCAGGTGGTGTTTTGTTAATTGACTACCAGCAGTTAACCACCACACTGCTGGATTAGAGGCACATTACCTGAACAGGGATAAGTCCCCTGTTACATACCTCCCCTGTTTGTGGGAAGCTCGGGCTTACCACGACCAAAGCCCATCCTTCCACTCTCATTCGAGATCTTTTTGTGACTTGAATGAGAGTGGATGGAGGAAGAGAACCCTCTGTCCCACTGGGATTGGAGCCCTTTCTCCAGTTTATTTTTGTCTCCTCCCGAAGGTGCTTGAGATCAGCACTCCTCAGTCGCTCGAGGAGGACTTTTTCCAAGTAAAGTCGTTTTATCTCGTGCGCGGTCATGAGATTTCTGTTGCGTCGGGCACTCCTCTTTTTGTAGACAAAGTGTATGGCAACAGTTGTAGGGCCGTTAGGACTATCCCTTAGAGCTTTCTGCTCTTTAAGCGGTCTTTCTGCAATTTCTCCACACCACGGAGTCGCCAATTCAGCTTCTTTGGGACCGAGTTGCACCTCCACCTCCTTTTCCAGAGAACGTCCTATTTTTTCAGCTTCTGGTTTTGATTCTGCACTCCTACCTCTGTTTGTTGCCTGTTGGGAAACTGTAGGTTTGGCTAGTGCTTTCTTAGGTGGCTCAAACTTCGCAATTTTGTTTTGAAGTTGCATGGAGTCCCCAACTCTCACTGTACCCTTGTCCTCACGGGCATTAGTTACTGTGGGATACTGGTGCTTTCTCTGAGTCTGTATCAGAGTCTCCTTCATATTCTGGAGCTCTGTAATTTTTGTTACCTTGTGGCGCACTATGAACTTCTTTGCTTGGGCCACAGTTACTTGTTTCAGTTTCTGGACCTTCTTGTGCTCCCTTTTTTGCCGCGTCACCTGGGTTCTAAACTTGGCTTTTAGCATTGCTTTGGTGATGCTCAGGGTAGCCTTCAGTTTCTCATGCTGCTGCGCTGGGACATACTGGGTCATCAGACGTTCCTGCAGCACTAGAATTTCTTTAGCAGCCTGCAGCTTTTCTTCCTGCAGCATTTGCTGCTTCTCCTCAACATACTGGAGGTGTGTACGCAGACCTTGCAGTTGGTTCTGCAGTCGGTGCTCTGCTTCAAATTTTCCTTGACTTCTTCTGTCAACTGAAAATGTTCTTCTTTCAGTTTTAAGTTTTCTGTTTTTAATCTTGAATTTTCTCTTTTTTCAGTCTCTGTATTCTTCAGGGCTTCTTTGCAGTCCTCCTTCCATTTACGCACATCTGCTTTGAGAATGACACTCTCCTGGCGTGAGACTTCCTTCTCTAGGTTGAGGGTCTGAAGCTCCTTCTGAGAGACTTTGAGATCTGTATCAAGATTACCAATAGTTTCTGTAGCAATGTCCAGCTCCTCAGTGAGACTGTGTAGTTCCTTTCTGGAAACTTCCAGGTCTGTGCGGCAGCTGTTGGTCTCATGATGTGAGGCATCAAGTGCTCTGCGGAGTGTCTGAACCTCTTTTTGAGATACGTCCACTTCTATCCGGACACTGTTGACCTCCTGTTGTGATGCATTGAGCTCTATACGAAGAGTGTGAACCTCTTGCTGGAAGACTGTCATCTGCTTCAGTGCCTCCTCATACTTCCGCTTTAGCGTAGCTACCATTTTATCAGATTGGCTCTGCTTTTCATCCATGGCGGAAATAGTAGCCTTTGCAGTATCTAGCTCAGTCTTGAGATCGTCCAATTCTGTCCTGGCCGCAGAGAAAATTGCGAGCACAGTCTTCTGTAGCTCAGCATTAATTTTTCTCTCTCTTCCTAATTCTTCACAGAGCAGATCACAGTCATGCCTGGCAATTTTCAGGGCGTCTTCAGGACGTCTTCAGGACTGGTCAAGGGATCGTCACTCAGTGGTTCCGGCTCCGCTTCCCTGGGATGACTGGTTGAGGGTTCCTCACTGTTGGCACCGGACAGACACTTCTTTGGGGTACACGACTTCTGCCTTGGGTCCTCTTGATATTCGGTTAACTGTGGGACGAATTCTCCATTTTCTCTAGGCCCCCCTTTTCCTCCACAGGATCTGTGGACGTGTCTGTTCCTTCCACGGTAAGTGAAGAACTGCTTTTCTTTTTCTGTTTCCGCCTTTTTGATTTGGATGACACCATCCCTTCAGGGATATTGGGGTCTCCATCTTCATTTGAAATTTTAGCAGCTTCATTATATACGCCAGGCTTTTCTTGCAGTTGCTTTAGCTGACAGAAATATTGGGTGATCTGCTGCTCCCGCTCTGTCTCCTGTTGATCATATTCGTCATCAAAGGGAGCGGTCTTTTCTGTTCGTGCCGAGTTCAGGCACCCCACCATTCTTGGGGTGTTTTGTGGGTGTGACTCGGTTCGGGTTCCCCATAAGAGATGTCTTCCTCTTTATTGGACTGGAAGGGCCACTCTTCTGTGGGATAGGGTTCATTACAGGAACGCTGCATCTTGTCCTCCATTTTTAGGCTATCAGGTGTAATTTTCTTCCTGGCCTCAGCAGGCGCTATTGCAGCTGTTGCCACTGTATTTGCTAGAACCCCCAATTGTGGTAGTCCTACAGATGGGCATATTTTGCTTGTAGAGGTCGTAGCTCTCACAGGCATATCTGTAGACTTTTCTTTCTTGGATAATTTTTTTTTTTTTTTTCAATATCAGCAGTGCTGTGCATGCATTTTCTTTTATCAGGTATACAAGTTGTGCAGCGGCTAGGTAAAAAAAAAGTCTATTTGCTATACACCATTTACTTGCTGGGTGCAATCCCTCCGCTTCAGCAACAGAATTTGGTTTTCTGCCTGAGTTCAGTAATTTTCAGTCTCATCTTTGGGTATTATGGCATTCACACTTCACACTTTGGGTGTCTGTTTTGCTCCCAAGATAATAGGCATACTTTTTTACTTGCAGAAAAAAAACATTCTTTGCTGTGGACTATTTCTTTCATTCCCGGCAGTGTGACTCAACACTCAGCAATTGGCTTTGAAAAACCTTTTTCCTTTATAGGGCAATTTTACACTTAGCATTTGTTTGCTAAAAATTCCCCTGCTTCAGCACAGTCTTGAATCAATTTTCACACTTTTCTGCATATACTCCATTCACAGCTGGTAGTCCTATGCGGTGTGACAACCTTTGTCTGCAAAATCAGTACCACTCGTGGGTCACCATCTGTATTCACTGCTTCAGTGAAACTTTTGAAAACAACAAACACCTATCCCTTTTCAAGGGCTGACTCACTTCTTGAACCCTGACTATGGCTGAAAGGCAAAACCCCTATTTCAATGACTGTATTACACTTTGTGATAGGCAATTAAAGGTTTACCTGCTTCAGCAGTCTCTTGGGATTGGGGAAAAGAGTCCATCCGTGGTTTTTGTAAGTCTCAGTGCAGTGTAAGTTTCAGTGGTGTGTACCCCTTTAACTCTGCCTCGGCGGCATGAGAGGTTTTTTTTTTTTTTTTCAAGTTGTTTAGACTGTTTGTAGGCAAAAAGCATAACAAAAAATTTCACATAAAAACTCCGGTCCTTTTTAACTACAAAGACACCTCTTGTCCCACCTCGGACACCAAATGTAGACGGACGTTCACAGAGGTACACAATTGGAGTCGTTATAATGTGAAATTATAATAGGCTTTATTGTGCCTTTTCCTTTTCATCATGAAATTATCCAAACACAGGGGGAGGAACAAAGCTTCCATTCACTTGGGAGTATTTCTAGTGAACTCCTATGCAATTAATTCACATCTCCGTTAGTTAAGCA